>NC_091225.1:23094243-23394243 GCF_040958095.1 Procambarus clarkii
CAGCGCGAACACCGCGCCGACCAGACGAGGGAGGGTCCGCAGGAGGAGCCAACCCCAAACCTGACACCAACGGCCTACCACGACGAGAGGAACCCCGAGCCCTGGCACGACCTTTCCGGGAAGACCCACCCTGGCACCCCCGGAAAACCAACAAGTCCGACATCGGACGACAAGCCGCCGACGCAGCCTGAATAAACTGCGCCACGGCCGACTCCCCAAACAGGAGAGGACAAAAAGGTGAAGAACGCCTAAGAGCCAGAGCCCAAGCAGATTCCATGGAGGAACCCAGCACCACCTGCCGACACGCGAGACGGGAAGCATAGAATAGGGAAACCGCATCCCGCAAAATCGGCGTGAACAGCTTCAACAAGGCAGCCGACGAACGCGCAGCCGAGGACAAGGTGCCGGACCCCGGGACGGACCCAAGCGCCCCCACATCCTCCATGAGCCAATCCGAAGACAGCTCCAGGAGGGAAAAGAAGCGCAAGGCCGAACACAAAAGGCCCCGGGCGCGCAAGTCCTCCGCAACGAGCGCCGCCGAAAGGGAGGGAACCCGCACATGGAGCTGAATAACGCCCACATCGCGGGGAAGGGCAGGGGCAAACAAGCACTCATTCAGGTACTCAAGTTCACCCCCCCAGGAAAACCTGAAGCACCGTGGAAGCTTCCCGCCACTCCAGCGTGCGGGAACGACAGAAGGAATGCCAGGAATCCAGACCAAACAAGGCGCAGTCTGCTAGCCAGGACGACTCCGGAACCTCGTAACAGAGCCAGAAAGGGAACGTCGAAGCCCCAAACCTGAACGTGGACGGATCCATTTCCGAGGCATAATCCGGGTCACGCAGGAGGTAAGCTGCAAAGGCCGCTCGCACCACACCAGGTTGGATGCGATAAGCCGAAAACCTCCGGAAGGACGGAATTACCGACGTACCCGGGGGAACACGGAACCGAACCCGGGGAGGGGCTGACACCAAATCCAACTCGTACGCAGAGGGGGGAAAAGAAAACCCCACTCCTTTTAACAATAAGCCCCGCTCAGTGGGAAGAAAAACCCAGGCGGGGTCCAGCGGGGCCCAAGGCCCCCAAGTCAGCCCCTCCCCAGCCTCGAGGTCCGTCACCACAGGACCCGAGGCCGAGTCCTCTCCCCAAGCCCCGACCCCACAAGACAAGGACGGAGCAGCCGGAAAAGCTGGAGGAAGGGGGGCCCACTGGTCAGACCCTGAAGCTTCGGCCGGGAGACAAGACTCGAATGCCTCTGCCGCCCCCCCGGAAGGGGCAACCCCCGAAGCTGCCCGAGTCTCGAGATCAAGTAACCCCTGCTCGACCTCGAAACCCTCAGACACTTCGGGGCCGGAAGCAGGGGCGGGGGACCAGAACGAACAGAAGGGGAAGGACGAGGAGGTGCGGACTGAACCAGGATCGAAGCGACCCACACCCCCAAGTCCGGGTCTCGAAAAGCAAAGCGGGGCAGCCCCGGGGCATCCGGGGAAGCAACCAACCGAGCGCGTTGCAACAGACGAAACCTAGACTGCAACGCACGTGCCGCCTGTACCCGAATAGAATTATCAGAGGATTGGGTAAATTGAGTCACAAGCAAGCAGCAACACTCACAGGACTCAGGGTTGAAAGTATCACCGACCCAACAGGTAGCGTGGCAGAGGCAAAAACAATGAGGGTCACCCTGAGACAAGGGGACCGAGCAACCCTCAAACTCGCACACAGCGAGTGGGGACTCCGGGGTCACATCCACCGGACCCACGCGCCCCCTAGGGGATTCCCAGGGTCCTGAGCGTTTACTTTAAGAGGACTCGCGCTCAGGTAGTCCCAGGCAGGGTGCTGCAAACCGGCGCCCAAAACTACCAAACAAACTTCTAAAGCTGAACCCCAGGGACGTGTACACTCACGGGGACCTAGCAGGGGGCGCCACCGAGGAGAACAGTGGAAGGGCAAAACAAACTGAATAAAATGACAGAACCCTCCACCAGGCAAAAACAAAAAGAAAAACAAAACCCCGCAAGAGGACAGCGAACCCCAAGGAACAGAGCCGGCCGCGATGTCGGGAAATACAAGCTGAGCAGCACCCTGCGCCCCTACCAGTGCAAACTGCCTCTTACCTGCCGGTAACAAGGGAGAACAGAACACCCAAGAGCCCAACAGGCGGCCGAGAAACCGAAAGGTAAAACGGACCAGCAGAGGCAGACCCCGAGCAGCCTGTGGAAGGTGGCCCCAAGCCCCAAGGGCAGTACTTACAGGGCACCTAGGGAAGGCAGCCCTAGGCGCATGCAGCCCGAGTACTGAAGATAACTCCTGGCTCTCGCACCCATAAAACTAACACCACACGCAAAGCACAGTGCAGTAGCGACACCGGAGCCAGAGCACACGACCATCGCCTATAGCATCAGCCTCAAGAACTGAGGTGTGGGTAGCCGGCGCGGGGGTTCTGGGGCTCCCCCTTCCCCCTTCCGGGGAGGGGGGAGCTGCGCAGACAGTGGCGCGGCAGTGTGTGACGTCACACTAGTTTGCTTGTTTTCGGTTGGGGAGTTCTATTCACTAGTTCGGTTTTTGGTAGCAATTTTAACCAGAATAGGGGTTTGTTTTGGGGCGCTTACCTTTCTGGGTGCCTGTTCCGGTCGATGGCAGACATAGAATGCTTCCAACTACACGGGGGCTTCTATAGGCCATTGCTCCCCTTGCCTCTCTGAGGGGGCCCGGTTCTGGCCGTGGTCCCCGGTAGGCCTAAGAACTCCATACACATGACTGATGCCAAAGTCTGACATTAGTATATCAGCCTGGGATAGCTCCGGGGAGCCGATGGGGCTCCCCCCAGAAAATCTGGTATCTTTAACATAAGCAACAAATTAATTGCTAACATTAGGCTACAATATTTAACAAAGATTTTGAACACCTTATTTAAGTAATTTATTCTGTACCATAGCATAGCCTATCAGTCCATACAATTGCATAGTCTCACCCTCCCCAAGACATGACCAAAAAGTGAGGTTCCCAGGCCCCCAACAATGGAGAATTTATAATTCTCCTCAGAAAGTAACCAAAGGGTCTGCTGCCCTATATTATACATTTTTTCCCCGCTAGGTTCCTGTCTGAGTTACATCCCGAGTAAACAACTACTCATCTAGTTGTGCTATGGTGTCTGCCTCCCACCACATCACTGCCCCTATTTATATCCGTCCAATCTCATTCATATACTGTATATGTATAAGATATGGGTTATATATATCACCGCTACTACTACCCTTGGTCCTCCCATCGTCTTGGTGCCTTATATGTAGTCTCTCCCGTCTGCCTCCACCACATCTAGGAGACAAACTAGAGATAAGGAGGGCAAAAAAAAAGCTATGAAGTTCGTATAGCTAGCAGGGCAAGCAAAGACAAATCTTTGCTTGCTTTGGCAAGCAAAAAATCTCTGGGAAAAAAAATTAGTTGATGAACAGTTGAGAGGTGGGCCCAAAGAGCCAAAGGTCAACCCCCACAAGTACAACTAGGTGAATACAACTAGCATTCCATTTGCTGACTACTTTGACATTGAGAAAATCTTTCTAATGTCTGGTTAATTTGGATAATTTAAAAAGTTTGTTAAAAAGTTTTAAATTTTGATAATTTAAAAAGTTTAAAAAGTTGTTTCTTCCTGTGTCCCCTTGTTTGAGTTCCACCCCATGCTAAATAGTTTGTCTTTGTCCATACTGTAAATTCCCCTGAGAATTTTGTAGGTGATTATATTGTTTTCCCTTAGTCTTCTGTCCTCCAGGGACGCGAGATTAAGCTCCAATGAGCTTTCCTCATAGCTCATTCCTCTCAGTTCTGGGACTAGTCTGGTAGCATACCTCTGACTCTTCTCTAACTTTGTCTTGTATTTAACTAGGTATGGACTCCAAGCTGGAGCTGCATACTCTAGGATTGGTCTGACATAAGTTAGTTTAGTTTAGTTCATTTATTATGCACCCCATACCCATCTTGTGGGCGGTAGTGGAAAGGGTTACAGAGGCACATAATGGGCTCAGGGACTGAACCCCACAATTCATTTAGCTAAGCAAGTTACAATCTTGATGAGCTAGTTACAAAATTCAATATAAGTCATCACATCAACAATGGGTTCGAGATCGACCTCAAGTACAGGTTCTAAATTAAGCAACTGACATATGTGGAGAGCTAGTGTCAAAATTTATATGTTTGTCCTGCACACCGTCCCCCATCCAGTGGGCAGCGGTGGATAGGTTACAGTCAATGACATAAGTAAGCCCATCCTCCTGTTTTGGTAGTACAGTGTACCTATAGTAATGATGACCATAGTATATATACCAACGTACAAGGAAATTAGAAAGTAGAAAGCTATTGAGTTGGACAAACTGGAAAACTATACATTCCTTGTGTTACTTTGACAAACTAAATTAACCTAACTTCCCTAGGCCCTAATACTCGATATCTGAGGCCTAATAAACTACATATGTGTGCTATACTAGGCCTAGGAATATTTAAGTTTGTGTTTTAGCGTCATTTATTATAAAAGAATTCCTTACTAGTCGGTATACTACTATCTGAAAGCTAAGTACGTATGAATTCGTGACTATTGACAATCATCACAATAGGTAATATCTAAACAGGAGGATGGGTTGCATAAGTGGTAAACAAGGTCCTGAACGATTGCTTACACAAGTTTCTAAAGGCAGTTCTTATGCTGGCCAATATATGCTGCTGATGATATCCTTTTGATGTGGACGTCTGGGGACAGATTTGGTGTGATATCAACCCTCAGATTTTTCTAATTGACTTGCAAGATTTCACCTCTCAGATGGTACCTTGTGTTCAGCCTCCTGCTCCCATTGCCTAATTTCATTACGTTACACTTTCCTGAGTTAAACTTTAGTAGCCATTTTCTAGCCTATTGCTCCAGTTTGTCCAGGTTGTCCTGTAATCTCTTGTCTTCATCTGTCTTGATTCTTCTCATAATTTTTGCATCATCAGCAAACATTGAGAGGAATGAATCTACACCCTTTGGAAAATCGTTTACAGATATCAGAAACAGGATAGGTCTAAATACAGAGCCCTGTGGGGACTCCTTTGGCGACATCTCGCCACTCTGATGTCTCCCCCCTCACAGTTACTCGTGGTTTCCTGTTAATTAGTTACTCCCTTATCCACTGAAGCGCCTTACCTTTTACTCTGCCTAGCTGTTTATCCAACTTTTGTAACAGTCTATTATGGGGGTACTGTGTCAAAGGCTTTCTGACCATCCAAGAAAATGCATTCTGCCCACCCTTCTCTTTCTTGCATATTTTTGTTGCCTGGTCATAGAATTCTGTTAAGTCTGTGAGGCACGATTTACCATCTCTGAACCCATGCTGGTGGTGTGTTACAAAGCTTTCTCCCTCCAGATGTTCTATGAGCCGTTTCATTACAATCTTCGCCATCACCTTGCATGGTATACAAGTTAGGGAAACTGGCCTGTAGTTCAGTGCCTCGTGGCTGTCACCCATTTTGAGTATTTATTTATTTATTTATGCATATACAAGAATGTACATAAGGAATGTGAGGATACAAATATGGTAATTACAGTCTTGTAAGGCCACTAGCACGCGCAGCGTTTCGGGCAGGTCCTTAATCTAAGAAAATTTTAAGGAGGTAAATACTTGCAAAATTTATAGACAAAAAATGATAACAGATTACATGGAATGAAAAAAAAGATGAGAGAAAATTATAGGTACAGTATATTAAAGCACATAGGTAGCTATGATTGATTGCAATGACAGCTTAAAATGGTAGTTGACAACAAATTGGTAGGCACAATACAGCAGAAACAATATAAGATTGATTGCAATGACAGCTTGAATGGTAGTTGACAAAAAATTGGTAGTCACAATAAGTTTGAGTACTACCAAAAAAATTGGTAGTCACAATAAGTTTGAGTTTCACAATAAGTATTGAGACTACATTAGCTGTCTTCCAGCTTTCTGGTAGATCTCTTGTTTCCAGTTACATGTTATACACTATAGAGAGTGGTATACTTAGTCCTTCTGCACCCGCTTTTTGTATCCATGGTGAGAACCTGTCAGGCCTAACAGCCATTGTCACATTCAGCTCCAACAGATTCCATTTGACCTCATCACTGGTGAGGTCAAATTCCTCCAAGGTTGCTTGGTTTGCTGCCTCCTCCTCTGAGTACAGGGCTTCTCCTTGCTCTATTGTGAAGATCTGGAATCTCTTGTGTTCTTCACACACCTCCTTGTCGTTCTCTGTATTTCTTCCCTTTTCTCAGTTTCATATCACTTTGTTCCTTCACTGCTGTTTTCCTCCTGATGTGACTGTGGAGCAGTTTTGGTTGGGTCTTGGCTTTTAGTCATTATGTCGTTTTCATGCTGTCTGCTTCTTTCCTCACTCTTGAGGTATTTATTTATTTATTTATTTATTTATTTATTTATTTATATACAAGAAGGTACATTGGGATTGTGAGGATACATAGCATAGTAATTACATTCTTGTAAAGCCACTAGTACTTGCAGCGTTTCGGGCAGGTCCTTAATATAAGAAATTTATAATAATAATAATAATAATAATTTTTATTTAGGCAAAGGTACATACATAAAGAGATTTTACAAAGTTTGTTGGCTTTATAGATAGAGCTAGTACATACAATGCCTAAAGCCACTATTACGCAAAGCGTTTCGGGCAGGAAAAAAACCACTACTAAATACAATACACAATACAATTTTATTTAGGTAAGGTACATACATACAATAAATATTTACAAGGATTGTTTAACTTATAGGTATAGCTAGTACATACAATGCCTAAAGCCACTATTACGCAAAGCGTTTCGGGCATGATAAACTTAAATGACAAGCTTTATACTAATTGAGCATAATGAGTAGAATGAAAACAATAAATGAAAACATAGATGAAAAAGCAGCACAAATACAATTATGTCGACAAACAGCGCTCTTTAAAGAAAAAACAGACATTGGTTGACAATAGAAGGGTAAGGTAGGTTACAGGGAATTTATTAGGTATAGCTTCGCTTTTAACTTAAACTGGTTGAGAGAGGTACAGTCTTTAACATGGTTGGGAAGGTCATTCCACATTCTGGGCCCCTTGATTTGTAGAGCATTTCTAGTTTGATTAAGTCGTACTCTAGGAATATCAAAACTGTATTTATTTCTGGTGTGATGCTCATGGGTTCTGATACAACCTTCTATGAAGCTTTTGAGATCAGGATTGGCATTATAGTTTAGCGTTTTATATATGTATAATACACATGAGAGAATGTGCAGTGACTTAATGTCTAACATATTCAGAGATTTAAGTAGGGGTACCGAGTGATGTCGGGGGCCAGAATTGGATATTGTCCTAATAGCAGCTTTGTGTTGAGTAATTAGAGGACGTAAGTGATTTTGGGTAGTAGAGCCCCAAACACAAATACCATAGTTGAGATATGGATAGATAAGGGAGTAATAGAGAGTCACCAGGGCAGGGCGTGGTACATAATATCTGATCTTAGAAAGAATGCCCACAGTTTTTGAAACTTTTTTTGATATGTTTAGAATGTGTACCTGGAAATTAAGCTTGTGGTCAATGAGAATGCCAAGGAATTTGCCATCTAATTTGTTACAAATTTGGGTATTGTTTATTTTGAGATTTATTTGATTAGAGGATTTATTGCCAAACAGAATATAGAAGGTTTTGTCAATGTTAAGGGTGAGTTTGTTGGCAGTTAGCCACAGATGGACTTTATTTAGCTCTGTATTTACTGTGGCATTTAGAGCAAGGGGATCAGGACCTGAGTAAATGAAGGTTGTGTCGTCAGCAAATAGAATTGGTTTGAGGTGTTGGGAGGCATTTGGAAGGTCATTAATGTAGATGAGAAAGAGGAGAGGGCCAAGTATGCTGCCCTGGGGAACACCAATGTTGATGGGTAGGGTGGGAGAAATTGTATTATTCACAGAAACATATTGGAGCCTGTCAGTAAGGTAGGATTTGAGGTATTGTAGGGAGTGTCCTCTGACTCCATAATGATGTAATTTAAGAAGAAGGTTTTGGTGGTTGACAGTGTCAAAAGCTTTACGCAGGTCCACAAACAACCCAACAGAGAACTCATTTTTATCAAGAGCTGTATGAATCGAGTTAAGCATACTAATAAGTGCATCGTTAGTGCTTTTTTTGGGTCTGAAGCCATATTGGCAAGGGCTAAGTATATTGAGTTTGGCTAGATATGAGTAAAGCTGCTTATAGATTAGTTTTTCAAAAATTTTTGACAAGTTTGGCAGGATAGATATAGGTCTGTAGTTGTTAACATCTGTGAGATTACCACATTTGTGGACAGGCGTTACTCTCGCTTTTTTTAGAATATCTGGGAAGGTTTGGAGTTCAAGTGACTTGTTGAAGAGCAAAGCAATAGCAGGGGCTAAAGATCTGGAGGCTTTTTTGTAAATTAAAGTTGGTATCTCCTCAAGGGCACCAGACTTGGTTTTAAGGGAAAGGATTATCTCATTGACGTCAGTGGAATTAATAGGCTTTAGGTACAGAGACTGTGGATAGTTACCTGAAAGATAGTCATTAATGTCTGTACTGGAAGATGGAATATCATTTGCAAGGGATGAACCAATGGAAGAGAAGAACCTATTGAACTCAGTAGCAGAATCAGAGGCTGAAAGCTGACCATCGTTATTAGACAGGAGAGTCGGTTTGTTATTTAAAGACTTCTTTGATCCCAATATTTGAGAAATTGTTCTCCAAGTTTGTTTAATGTTGCTCTTTATTTGGGTAAATTTATCTTCGTAGTATTTAGTTTTGGCTCGTCTAATTATCTTAGACAGCAATAATGAGTAATTCTTTGAGAATTCTTTGGAGACAATTCCTAACCTATACTTCTTCTCAAGGTCATGTTTTTTATTAATAGATTTAAGTATTCCCTTTGTAAGCCAGGGATTGTTAAGCCTTTTGGTTGTGACTTGTTTTGTAAGCATTGGACAGTGGGTATTATAAAGGCTAAGAGTTTTTTGAAGAAAAGATTGTACTGCAAGGTTGATGTCCACTACGTTACCTAACTCGGACTCCCAGTTGACATTATCAGCAGCAGTTATAAAATTGTCTATAGCAGTTTCATTGTGCAGTCTAAAACGTATCACTCTTGACTCAAGAGGTGGTTTGCTAATGTTAGTTAAGAGAAATGTGGGGTAATGATCTGTAGTGCTATCGGTGATTATACCTGAAGTAAGCGGAGAGGTTATGTTTGTCCAGATGTGATCGAGCGTCGTGGCAGTGCTATCAGTGATTCTAGTAGGTCTAGTGATTAAGGGTATGAGGAAGCAGGAATTCATACAGTTGAGGAAGCTAACAGCAGTGGGGTGTTCAGGCTCGCAGAGGTCAATATTAAAGTCCCCTGCGATAATTAGGTGGTTTTTGTTCAGTCTGTTATCAAGTATCGACTAAAGCTTAAAACTAATGGGTAAAAAGAAAAAAATGCGTTGAGTACAAATAAAAATAAGAGGTAAAAGAGGGGGGAACATTGTTGAAAAAACAGCACAAATACAATTACAAATTATTACAGAAAATTACAATAAAACAGCGTTGATTTGAAAAAAAAAAAAAAAAAAAAAAAAAAAAACATACTTGGGTTGACAACAGAGGGGTAAGGTAGGTTACAGGGAATTTATTAGGTATAGCTTCGTTTTTAACTTAAACTGGTTGAGAGAGGTACTGTCTTTAACATGGTTGGGAAGGTCATTCCACATTCTGGGCCCCTTGATTTGTAGAGCATTTCTAGTTTGATTAAGTCGTACTCTAGGAATATCAAAAGTAGGTAAATACTTGCAAAATTTATAAAAATGATAACAGTTACATAGCATGAAAAAAATAAAAGATGAGAGAAAAATTGTAGGTATATTAAAGCACATAGGCAGCTCAGAATGATTGCAATGACAGCTTGAATGGTAGTTTAACAAAACTTAGCAGGCACAATACAGCATATGGCTAGCACATAAAAGAAGACAGCAATGAACACAATGATAAATTTGTTTGGATTAAGTACATAAAGATTGGGAGATTTGGTAACACTAGATACAGAGCAAATTTAAAGCTCAGTGTAGGAAACTACGAAGATGAAATTAGGTACTTTTTGTTTTTGTTTTTAAATGAGGCAAAAGTTTGACAGCTTTTCAATTCACTAGGGAGTGAGTTCCATAGACTAGGTCCCTTAATTTGCATAGAATGTTTATACAGATTAAGTTTGACCCTGGGGATATCAAAGAGATATTTATTTCTGGTGTGGTGATAATGGGTCCTATTACATCTGTCAAGGAAGAGTTTCAGAGCATGGTTTGCCTTTAAGAACAGGGTTTTTTAAATGTAGTTGACACAAGAGAATGTGTGGAGGGAGTTAATATTTAGCAAGTTAAGGGATTTAAACAAGGGAGCTGAGTGTTGTCTGAAAGCAGAGTTGTTATTATTCTGATAGCAGATTTTTGCTGGGTGATGATGGGCTTAAGGTGGTTTGCAGTGGTAGACCCCCATGCACAGATACCATAATTTACCTCTATCCTACTTCTAATATACTGAGCTACAATATCTGGCATACTATCTATAAACTGTTCTATTAACATAGTATTCTTAAGTGCCTCGTATGTTTCAGCTTTAGCCGAGCGAATCCATTTATCAAACAATCTAATTTGATCATTAGCAAATTCAGTGAGCGGTTGGTTGTGAGTAGGCCTAAGGTTGCGATAAGCTTCACGCATAATTTCATATGCCCGCAAAATACGTTCCCTGACTTTATCATATTCAAAACACTCGTCGTCAGGCATGTTTATAAAAATGTCTTGTGCTTTACCCCTAAGTCTTCCCTGTAAGATTTTCACCCCACTCTTCCTTTGGCCAGTTCATGGACATGGCCAATCTCTGAAAATGGTTGAAAAACCTTTCAGGGTCCGACTCTGAAAATTCAGGCAAATTATGCTTTTTCTCATAATGCCTGGGGTTTGAATCCCCGGCAGGTGGAGGTCCAGTGGCATTCGCTCTAATTCTAGCCTCCTCGGTTTTGAGTCTTTGCTCCTCTAATTTTATTTTTGCTAACTCTAGAGCTAACTCTCTATCCCTATGAGTTGCACTTTCTGCTTGGGTAGGCTGGCATAAAGGTGTATCACTTTCCAATAGTTCTTGATCAATACAATGCTGTAATATTTCATTCACCAAAGTCCACTATTTATCCGCGTCATTTAACTCTAGGCCAAATTCCTTGCCTAACAATACTAAATTAGACTTGGTAAGTTTCTTTATCTCTACTGCTGAAGGCTCCCTTGCCAGTCTCTGCATTTCAGATGACATCACTAATAATTTTAGCTCCCAGCCAAAGAAAAAATTAAAAAATAAAAATTGGAAAAAAAAAATTTGCACGGCCAATAACACAAGGCTACACTAACCTTAATCGTGAAGGGATCCAGCTGGGTGTCCAGTCAGTGCAAGAATGTCCTTTGCTAGATGAGCTGGACCCTAGGCTAGCACACAACCGTTCTGCGGAAAACAAAAAATTTTAGTTTTGGCACTCAAGAATCTAATTTTTTACAATTATATTTTGGGATATATACAAGAGTTGTTACATTCTTGTACAGCCACTAGTACGCGTAGCGTTTCGGGCAAGTCCTTAATCCTATGGTCCCTGGAATACGATCCCCTGCCGCGAAGAATCGTTTTTTCATCCAAGTACACATTTTACTGTTGCGTTAAACAGAGGCTACAGTTAAGAAATTGCGCCCAGTAAATCCTCCCCGGCCAGGATACGAACCCATGACAGCGCTCGCGGAACGCCAGGCGAGTGTCTTACCACTACACCACGGAGACTGCCGTATATAGTTCCTCCCGGACTGGCCAACCATTTGTTATAACAAATGGTAGGCTTGCTATAGGGAAACTGGTACTATTCAGGGGTAAGGTCAGTCAGAATAAAGATGTATCTATTTGGGGAGATCAGTAAGGCCCGGCCCCCATGGAAACTAGAAGTAGTGCTGACTACTTGGCTACACAACAAGGTCAGTCTAGGGAATGATCAAGATCTCCTACACAGGAAGAACGATACTCTTATAATTCATGTACCTATTTATTAACCCCTTAACAGCCCCCCATATACATTCACACCAATAACAATAATAATAATAACTTTACCACACTACCTTACGTTAAAAGCCTTGGTCCACATAAGCAGGATACAAGGTTTTACACTGAACACAAGCTAGGGTAAAGCTCTACTATTGAATAACTTGAAGTTAGAGTCAGCTTAGGGTAGGGGGACCACGTGGTTCCAATGGAACCCCCTTTAGAATAACTAGTAATATAAACTCTAAACACACCTACTACACACAAAGTATACTACTCTACACATAGAACACAAGTATGCCAGAGATTGAATAATGTACTCAGTATACTTATCTTGAACAAGATACAGAAATAAGGAAACGAAGAGGAAGGAGGAGGTAATTCCTTTCACCACAGCCAGCAACCAGAGAAGACCGCTTCAGCCCAGATCAGCCTCCCGCATTGTGTGGTGCCGGGAAGAGCCTAATTGATCGTGCAGCTAAGCACATTAAAAATCTTCCCCTATGCAACGTATTGTTACTTTACAAATGATTAGAGTATTAGTAAACATAGTTGGTCTCTATGTTATTATTTAATAATCAACCCCCAGCTCAGTCTTTAAATGCTCTTTGAGAAGCAAGAATAGTCTTACGTCTGGCAGGGAAGATACAAACAATAACACTTCGAGTTGCGTTTTGCTACTCTAACGTAGCTTATTTAGTTTAATTATGACCTCTGGTTTCCACTGAAGAACCCAGGGTCGTAACAGACTTGCAGGATTTCACCTCCCAGATGGTACCTTGTGTTCAGCCTACTGCTCCCTTCGCCTAATTTCTTTACCTTACACTTTACTGAGTTGAACTTTAGCAGCCATTTTCTAGACCATTCCTCCAGTTTGTCCAGGTCATCCTGTAGTAGTGAGTGTTTGCGATCACCTACAAGGTGACTTAGCGATGACTACAAGACGACTTCTTGATGTATGTCTACACGATGCCTTCATGTTGGCATCTTCCTGATCCTGGATGATTACAAGATGATCTTTAGATGGCGTCAGGACGAATCCCAGACGACTCCTAGCTGCTTTTCATGTTGACTGGTGGCAATATATTATATATTACATTATGTTATATATTTATTTAAGTTCTTTTCTATTCAGTTCGGGTTATAGTTGCTTCACTTCACCCCCCCCCCTCTGCTATTATTTGTAATTATTGAGTTTATTCTGGGTTTTCTGCTACTATATTATTGTTTTAAGCCAACTTTGCTTATGGTCTTTTGTTTCCTTGGCTTATTTGGCCGAGTTCCAAGTTCCGACTTCCATTGGTTCATCCCTTGCAAATGATATTCCATCTTCCAGTACAGACATTAATGACTATCTTTCAGGTAACTATCCACAGTCTCTGTACCTAAAGCCTATTAATTCCACTGACGTCAATGAGATAATCCTTTCCCTTAAAACCAAGCCTGGTGCCCTTGAGGAGATACCAACTTTAATTTACAAAAAAGCCTCCAGATCTTTAGCCCCTGCTATTGCTTTGCTCTTCAACAAGTCACTTGAACTCCAAACCTTCCCAGATATTCTAAAAAAAGCGAGAGTAACGCCTGTCCACAAATGTGGTAATCTCACAGATGTTAACAACTACAGACCTATATCTATCCTGCGAAACTTGTCAAAAAATTTTGAAAAACTAATCTATAAGCAGCTTTACTCATATCTAGCCAAACTCAATATACTTAGCCCTTGCCAATATGGCTTCAGACCCAAAAAAAGCACTAACGATGCACTTATTAGTATGCTTAACTCGATTCATACAGCTCTTGATAAAAATGAGTTCCCTGTTGGGTTGTTTGTGGACCTGCGTAAAGCTTTTGATACTGTCAACCACCAAAACCTTCTTATTAAATTACATCATTATGGAGTCAGAGGACACTCCCTACAATACCTCAAATCCTACCTTACTGACAGGCTCCAATATGTTTCTGTGAATAATGCAATTTCTCCCACCCTACCCATCAACATTGGTGTTCCCCAGGGCAGCATACTTGGCCCTCTCCTCTTTCTCATCTACATTAATGACCTTCCAAATGCCTCCCAACACCTCAAACCAATTCTATTTGCTGACGACACAACCTTCATTTACTCCAGTCCTGATCCCCTTGCTCTAAATGCCACAGTAAATACTGAGCTAAATAAAGTCCATCTGTGGCTAACTGCCAACAAACTCACCCTTAACATTGACAAAACCTTCTATATTCTGTTTGGCAATAAATCCTCTAATCAAATAAATCTCAAAATAAACAATACCCAAATTTGTAACAAATTAGATGGCAAATTCCTTGGCATTCTCATTGACCACAAGCTGAATTTCCAGGGACACATTCTAAAATATCAAAAAAAGTTTCAAAAACTGTGGGCATTCTTTCTAAGATCAGATATTATGTACCACGCCCTGCCCTGGTGACTCTCTATTACTCCCTTATCTATCCATATCTCAACTATGGTATTTGTGCTTGGGGCTCTACTACCCAAAATCACTTACGTCCTCTAATTACTCAACACAAAGCTGCTATTAGGACAATATCCAATTCTGGCCCCCGACATCACTCGGTACCCCTACTTAAATCTCTGAATATGTTAGACATTAAGTCACTGCACATTCTCTCATGTGTATTATACATATATAAAACGCTAAACTATAATGCCAATCCTGATCTCAAAAGCTTCATAGAAGGTTGTATCAGAACCCATGAGCATCACACCAGAAATAAATACAGTTTTGATATTCCTAGAGTACGACTTAATCAAACTAGAAATGCTCTACAAATCAAGGGACCCAGAATGTGGAATGACCTTCCCAACCATGTTAAAGACTGTACCTCTCTCAACCAGTTTAAGTTAAAAGCGAAGCTATACCTAATAAATTCCCTGTAACCTACCTTACCCTTCTATTGTCAACCAATGTCTGTTTTTTTCTTTAAAGAGCGCTGTTTGTCGACATAATTGTATTTGTGCTGCTTTTTCATCTATGTTTTCATTTCTTGTTTTCATTCTACTCATTATGCTCAATTAGTATTAAGCTTGTCATTTAAGTTTATCATGCCCGAAACGCTTTGCGTAATAGTGGCTTTAGGCATTGTATGTACTAGCTCTACCTATAAGTCAACCAATCCTTGTAAAAATTTATTGTATGTATGTACCTTACCTAAATAAAATTGTATTGTATTGTAATAAAATTGTATTGTATTGTATTGTAGTTAATCTCTACTTGGTACTATTTGCTATTGATGTTAGTTATAGTCACTTTTTTGGTGTTATTGATCTTATGTCAATTCCCTTTTGGCTTCCGGCCCTCGCCTAACGCCATGAATGTTGTTAATATTGTATCATATTATTACTAATTAAAGTTCTTTTATTATTCGGTCCGGGTTTTAGTTGCCTTACTTCTACCCTCCCTCTGCTTTATTTGTTATTATCGTTTTCTACTGGATTACTGCTACTATTATTGTTTATGCTCATTTAGCATAACGGTCTTTGGTCCCTCGGCCTTTTTGGGCTAATTTATTCTTCACGTTACTATTTGCTATTGATGTTTCTTATTACGTATATTATTCTATTTAATTTAAGCTCATTTATCATTCGGTTTGGGTCCTTGCCTACATCTGCATATTCCTCCCCTTGTGCTCTGCCTGCTTGGCGCCCTATTCCGGCTTCTTACGTTCCTTTTTCTGCAGCCACGACAAGCCGGAGCCCCCCTTTCCCTGCTGCGGCGAGGAAGAGAACGCGAGCTGGATATTCCTCTTATCACGGTTACACCGCGCTCCGTGCCTGTCTTTGGAGGGCCCGTCCTGCAACGGGTTCTCAGTCCAAGCTCCAAGTACTTGGAGGAACGGGGTGAGAATAGCTTGAGCTACCTCATCTCTTTGTGTGTATTTTACCTCAATAAACTTATTTCAATTTCAATTTCAGTACTTGGAGGGAGCATCGTGAGATTTCTCCCATACTCTAGTGTTTCTAGACAACGCAGCGGCGCCGGGATGCAGCCGCCCAGGGCCTACGTTAATTGTTACTATATATCTATTCCTTATTTACTGTGCTATAATGGTATTAATGTTAATCCGTATCATTATTGTTATTTCAGTATTATTTTATTATGAGCATAAATTATTATTACGGATTGGCATCGCTATTTACTATTTTCATCTACTCTGTGGCACTTTGCCGTTATATCTGTTATTTTACAATATTTGTATTATTAATATTATTTTTATGTATTTATATAGCATGTAATATTATATAGTATTTATATAATATTGTTTATATAGTATCTATATGCTTATTGATATTGATCGTGATCAAAATCTTCTGTCTCATACCCACACAAATCAGCACATTGATCATCATTATTGCAGGTATTACACAGCAAATCTTGCAAAAAACAAACTCCTAAATAGCACCTGCTTATCAGTTTACAACCAAAATGTTAGATCACTTGGTAAACATTTTGATAATATAAATGCACTACTCACAGCACTAGGTACTAATTTATCATTCATCTATTTAACAGAAACTTGGCTAAGTAAAGACTATACCCAACTCTAAAATTTAGCTGGTTACAAAGCCATTCATAACTGCAGGCCTAATAAAAAAGGAGGTGGCACAGCAATATATTACAAAGATACCTTCATCTGCAATAGTGTAATTAGTGATAGAGACGACTATTGTGAATATATCTTTGCCAAGTTCTCCAGTAAATCCCTTAAATCCTCTCTGACTATCGGTGCCATCTATAGATTTCCTAATACCAACACAGCTTCATTCTCAGATAACGAAAAGAATCTTATCATAAATAACAATCTCAACAAAAATCACATCATTCTGGGAGGGGATTTCAATATTGACCTGGGTCTTCAAAACAACCCTCAAGTTGACTATTTCCGTAATAGCATGCACTCCTGTATGCTAATCCCCACAATCACGGTATCTGTGCGGTATCTATCCCCATGGTATCTGTGCATGGGGTTCAACCACTGCAAACCACCTCAAGTCCATCATCACCCAGCAAAAATCTGCTATCAGAATAATATTAAATTCTGCTTTCAGACAACACACAGCCCCCTTGTTTAACTCCCTAAACATGCTAAACATAATCTCACTCCACAAATTCTCTTGTGTCAAATACATTTACAAAACCCTGTTCTTAAATGCAAATCTTGCTATGAAACTCTTCTTGGACAGATGTAATAGGACCCATTATCACCACACCAGAAATAAATATCTCTTTGATATCCCCAGAGTTAAACTTAATTTGTGTAAACACTCTATGTAAATAAAGGGACCCAGTTTATGGAACTCACTCCCTACTGAATTGAAAAGCTGTCCAACTTTTACATCATTCAAAATCAATACTAAAAAGTACCTAATTTCATCTTCATAGTTTTTCACTTTTTGCCTTAAAATTGCACTGTATCAATTGCTACCTAATCTCCCAACCTTTATGTTCCCAATTTGAACATCCTTACCATTGTGCTCATTGCTGTTTTCTTATATGTGCTGCCAATCTGTTGTATGGTGTTTATAAATCTTGTTTATCTGTATCTTTTGCTACCCAGTCTCCCAATCTTTATGTACCCAATCTGAACATCTTTACCATTGTGATCATTGCTGTCTTATATGTGCTGTCAATCTGCTGTATGGTGTCTATTAACCTTGTTTAAATTACTAATCAAGCTGTCAATGTAATCAATCAGAGCTTTAATATAACAATATGCTTTAATATACCTACTTATCTCTCTCATCTCATTTTTCTCTTGTAATGTATCTTTATCATTTATCAATTCTGATTGAAATTACCTACTTAAAATTATCTGCTAGATTAAGGACCTGCCCGAAACGCTGTGCGTACTAGTGGCTTTACAAGAATGTAAATACTGTACTATCCAATGTATTCTCACAAACCCAATGTACCTTCTTGTATATATATAAATAAATAAATAAATAAATAAATAAATAAATAAATAAATAAATAAATAAATAAATAAATAAATAAATAAATAAATAAATAAATAAATCACCAAGCCCATCCGAGTCACTCAAACATCTACCACTACTCTGGATAACTTTTGGACTAATATAACAGCTCCCCTTACATCTGGGGTAATCTATGACAGAACAACTGACCACTATCCTACCTTCTTCATAGCAAACATGGACACAGCACCACCAGAAAGCAAGAAACTCTCATTCAGGCTACACAGTGAATCAACTTTAGGCAACCTTTCTAATGCACTTCACAATATTAACTGGGAATCTGAATTTAATAATTCACAGAATATAAACTCATTAACTAACCTCTTTCTCTCCAAAACTCTAAGCCTCTACAACACTCACTGTCCCCTCCTTACCAAACAAGTAACTGATAAAAGAAAAAATAACCCGTGGCTCACAAGTGGCATAATCAAATCAATCAACAAAAAACATGAATATGAAAAGAAATTTAGGATTGGCCTAGTTACAAAGGAAGTAGTTAAGAGGTAGTAAGCACTCATCAGTGCTTACTAGTATCATAAGAAAAGCTAAACTTTCATATTATGAGACTAGATTCAAAGAAGCAAAAGGCAACATGAAAAGCACATGGAAAACCATCTCTAATATCCTAGGAACTAAACAACACTCCGACAACCAGATAACACTCTCTAACGATGGCCTTACACCGTCATCTGATTTAGAAATGGCGAATGAATTTAATAGCTTCTTTTCATCGGTTGGTGCTAACCTTGCCAGTAAAATCCCACAGACTCAGACACATATCAACACATATCTCTCAGGCAGCTATCCAAACTCTCTTCTCCTCTCACCAGTCAGCCCGACAGATGTTGTGTCCATCATACACTCACTAAAAACCAAAGCTGGGAACATCAGTGAAATACCATCCATTGTATACAAGAGCGCCTCCCACGCCCTTCCGCCACCTATAGCTCAGCTGTTCAGCAAATCCCATGAGTGTCATACCTTCCCTGATATCCTTAAAAAAGCAAGAGTAACGCCAGTTCATAAAGGAGGTAATCTGGCAGACATAAACAATTATAGACCAATATCACACCTACCCATACTATCAAAAATATTTTAAAAAATTATCTACAAACAGCTTTACTCCTACCTCTTAAAATTTGACATTCTTAGCCCCTGTCAGTTTGGCTTCCGCTCCCAAAAGAGTACCAACGATGCAATTATTAGTCTCCTTGATATAATTTACTCAGCCCTTGACAAAAATGAGTTTCCGATTGGACTCTTCATTGACCTGAGAAAGGCCTTTGATACTGTTAATCACAATTACCTCTTACGTGAACTCCACCATTATGGAATTCGAGGCCATACACTGGACTATATCCAATCCTATCTTAGTGATAGACTCCAATGTGTAGCCATCAATAATATAACCTCCCCCACTCTACCAATAACCGTTGGAGTGCCACAGGGCAGCATTTTGGGAGCTCTCTTATTTCCTTTTTACGTCAATGATCTGCCTAACGTCTCTAACATTCTGAAACCTATTTTGTTTGCTGATGATACTACCCTCAACTACTCTAACCCCAACCCACATACACTAAATAATGTTGTTAATAATGAACTAAAAAAAGTCCACTTATGGATGTCAACCAACAAACTAACACTTAACATAGAAAAGACCTACTACATCTTATTTGGAAGCAAATCTACAAATGCAATTCAGCTTCAGATAGACAATGTAAACATTAGCAATAAAAATGATGGAAAGTTTCTTGGCCTATTCCTAGACAAGAGACTCAACTTCAGTACCCGCATACAACACATAACTAAGAAAGTCTCTAAAACAGTTGGTATACTCTCCAAAATCAGATATTATGTACCAAACTCTGCTCTCATGTCTCTATATTATGCACTAATCTATCCCTATCTTAATTATGGTATCTGTGCATGGGGTTCAACCACTGCAAACCACCTCAAGTCCATCATTACCCAGCAAAAATCTGCTATCAGAATAATAACAAATTCTGCTTTCAGACAACACTCAGCCCCCTTGTTTAACTCCCTAAACATGCTAAACATAATCTCACTCCACAAATTCTCTTGTGTCAAATACATTTACAATACCCTGTTCTTAAATGCAAATCCTGCTATGAAACTCTCCCTGGACAGATGTTATAGGACCCATTATCACCACACCAGAAATAAATATCTCTTTGATATCCCCAGAGTCAAACTTAATTTGTGTAAACACTCTATGCAAATAAAGGGACCCAGTTTATGGAACTCACTCCCTATTGAATTGAAAAGCTGTCCAACTTTTGCATCATTCAAAAACAATACTAAAAAGTACCTAATTTCATCTTCATAGTTTTTTACCTTTTGCTTTAAAACTGCACTGTATCTATTGCTACCCAATCTGAACATCTTTATCATTGCGATCATTGTTGTCTTCTTATATGTACTGTCAATCTACTGTATGGTGTCTATTAATCTTGTTTAAATTACCAATCAAGCTGTCAATGTAATCAATCAGAGCTTTAATATACCAATGTGCTTTAATATACTTACTAATCTCTCTCATCTCATTTTTTTTCTTGCAATGTATTTGTTATTATTTTATTAATTCGGATAGAATTTACCTACTTAAAATTATCTGTTAGATTAAGGACCTGTCCGAAACGCTGCGCGTACTAGTGGCTTTACAAGAGTGCAATTACTGTACTATGCTATGTATTCTCACAAACCCAATGTACCTTCTTGTATATAAATAAATAAATAAATAAATAAATAAATAAATAAATAAATAAATAAATTTTTATTACAGTTATGGATCACTAGTTCCCTGGCGTCGATTTAACTTTGCACCTGTTTCTACAAGATGTAGCCGAAGTTCTCGGTGTACTGCTGCTCTCAGATTGCTAATTGACAATCCAAGGTTACCTCAACGGCTACTTAAGGCAGATTCCTTGGCTTCTATTCAGCTCTATCATGCATTTGGAGGCCAACATGAGGTGGAGACCAAGGGTAATGTTCCCCGCTCCCATCCTTAGTAATTTTTTGTGTTTGTGTTGCGCTTCGGACAAGCATATTACAGATATGCCTTAAAAGAATTGTTTTCTTAAATTCGATTTATTGTTTATTTATATATCGATTTGATATTATATATATCCGTTCTATGGTATCTGTATTGATTATATATTGTTATGATTTATTGTGTATTGTATTATAACTGATTATATTTGTTTTGAGCTCCTTGTTGATTTACTTCTGGCTTATCTTATCATGCCTTTGTTCCTAGCAAAGGTATTTCGCTTCCCATTCTTTCGCTGAAGTTTTATTAGAATTGATAGTTACCTTACATTGCTACAGTATAGTTATTATGCAAACTCTTATTCTCCTTTCTCCCCCAGTGTTTTCTCCGTGCCAGTGTTTTCTATTTGGGGTTTCATCCAGGATTGTTTATTTTTTTTTTTTTGAGATATATACAAGAGTTGTTACATTCTTGTACAGCCACTAGTACGCGTAGCGTTTCGGGCAGGTCCCTGGAATACGATCCCCTGCCGCGAAGAATCGTTTTTTCATCCAAGTACACATTTTACTGTTGCGTTAAACAGAGGCTACAGTTAAGGAATTGCGCCCAGTAAATCCTCCCCGGCCAGGATACGAACCCATGACATAGCGCTCGCGGAACGCCAGGCGAGTGTCTTACCACTACACCACGGAGACTGTTGGTTGGATATGGTATTTTTTGCTGTTTTTCTGCCATGTTCCCCCCCTTTTTATTTTTATATTTTCTCAACACGTTTTATACTTTAATCTCAATTAGTATTAAGTTTTAGTTTTTAGTATTTTTCCTGCTCGAAACGCTTTGCATAATAGTGGCTTTAGGCATTGTATGTACTAGCTCTATCTATAAATTCATCAATATTTGTATCACTCCTTGTATGTATGTACTTTACCTGAATAAACATTTGAATTTGAATTTGAACATAGTCAGGAAACGACATCGTCTTCGGATCCTACAAGCACAGCGCGGGACGCACGCCTACCCTAGCCTGGAGAGCGCTCGTCCCCTCCAGCAAGTACTGCCCGGTCCTTGCCCTTTCCAAATACTTCAACCTCCGGCGCGGCCCCAGGGCCCATATTCCAGTATGAGTCTGGCGCCCCAGTGACCAGGCAAGAATTCTCCAGGATGCTCCGCGCCGCCCTTGCAGCATTAGGCCTGCCCCCCTGTTACGGCCCTAATGGGGCGTAACCGGGTTCTTTTCTGATGTTATTAGAATTTGGGAATCCGGCCCCAAGTTAGTAGTGGTTTTCAAGGGGTGTGTTCCGTAACGCAAGTAAATTAAAGGGGAAGGGATACAAACGCACTAATTTAAATATATAATTACCACCACCAATAAATAAATATATATACTGTCACACGGGGGGGTATAAATATTCAATGTGCAGAATCGTCTTCCTCTGAAGACGCGGAATGTTCCACGGTGCTCAAGATGAGTAGCCCTGGTTCTCTTCTCATGGCCTCACGATGAATCCTTAGATTCTCTAGGCGAATCTAACCTGGCCACAGGCCAGCCAAATCACAGTCCCACTGGGTGCACCGTCGTGGAGGCCTTCAACCACAAATCCAGCCTGTAGCTGGCAGGTTCCAATCAGCTCCGCTGCGTAGGCCACTCCACGACCGATACTAGGGTTGCGAGCCCTAGGCAGGAGCCTCGTGTGATTCCATAGATCACTCTCCTCACCACAGTGGCTAGTCTCTTTCACCAGTCAACCCCCGGGTACGACGATTCCTCAACTCTGCCACGTCACAGGCAGGCTAACACTCTCAGCAGCGTTCGTCCGGGAGCAACTCACAGCTTCTGCAGCAAACACGTGGAGAGACTTTGGCTGCCTTGGGTAGACTGCCCATCGTCCAATCCAACAGTCCCAGGTCGACTCTGTAATCAGACACGTCATCAGTACTAGGGACACCCTAGGGCGCCTCACTTATAGGCTTAGACACAAACGCCCACCTATCCACTCCATAGTTGGCGTTGCTGTCTAAGCATCACCTCACCAGAGGCCAGCAGCGGCTATGTTACGAGCTGATTAAGACGGGAAACCAGCCCCTGTGGCCGGTATACCCCACCCTTGCTAGATGGCATCGTCCATTTGGAGGGAGTTTCGGGAGCTGACTCACAGATGGCGTGGACGTCACTGCTCCGTGCTACGACGCTGGGCTCGGGTCCGTAACACCCCCACTGATTACGCCCCTCACTCCTTTAGAATTGGCAGGGGCCACACAGTTGTCATTGGATGGGCTTGCGCCGGTGGCGATCATTGCGGTTGGCAGGTGGAAGAGTGACGCTTTTCCTTCCTACGTCAGGCAGGAAGTCATCATAGTCACATCAGGAGGAAAACAACAGTGAAGGAACAGGTGATGAAACTTTGAACGGGTGAGGACAGATACACAGAGAATGACAAAGAGGTGTGTGAAGAACTTAAGAAGAGGTTATAGAACATCTTCACATTAGAACAAGGAGAGGTCACTGCGCTAGGAGAGGTGGCAGTAAACCAGGCGGCCTTGGAAGGGTTCGAAATTACAAGAGATTTTATTTATTTTTTATTTATTTATTTATATACTAGAAGGTACATTGGGTTTGTGAGAATACATAGCATAGTATTTACAATCTTGTAAAGCCACTAGTATGCGCAGCGTTTCGGGCAGGTCCTTAATCTAACAGATAATTTTAAGTAGGTAAGTTCTAGCAGAATTAATAAAATGATAACAAATACATTGCAAGAAAAAAAATGAGATGAGAGAGATTAGTAAGTATATTAAAGCACATTGGTATATTAAAGCACATTGGTATATTAAAGCACATTGGTATATTAAAGCTCTGATTGATTACATTGACAGCTTGATTGGTAATTTAAACAAGATTAATAGACACCATACAGCAGATTGACAGCACATATAAGAAGACAGCAATGATCACAATGGTAAAGATGTTCAGATTGGGTACATAAAGATTGGGAGATTGAGTAGCAATAGATACAGGGCAATTTTAAAGCAAAAGGTAAAAAACTATGAAGATGAAATTAGGTACTTTTTAGTAATGTTTTTGAATGACGCAAAAGTTGGACAGCATTTCAATTCAATAGGGAGTGATCGAGTTCCATAGACTGGTGAGGTCAAGAGGCATCTGTTATTTCGCCACCAGGGGGCTCTCCGCAGTGGGGGTGGTGGCTTCCGCTGCCGGGGATGGTATGGATACTGGTCCTGGGCGTGGCCTGGTGGTTACCTTATGGATGGATGCGCGCCGCCCGGTGCCCGTGGCCGCGGGTGCACCTGTGGTGGTGCCCTCTGTCAAGCTCGCTCCTGTGAGGGTGCGCGTTGGGGACCTGGAGGACGTGTTGCTGGCGTCTGTGATGCCGCCGGGTCACTGGACAATGATTGCCGAGTTGCTGCTGTCTGATGAACCGTACTGCTTTCATGCTGGGTGGGTTCCCGGCGTGTGGGGACGTGTGGCCACTACTCGCCTCGTCAGTAATACCATCTGGGTCCCCTGTTTGCGGGTGTTTGTTGCCAGGGTTCTGGAGGCTATGGCTTCCCCAGTGGATGAGCTAGACCCAAGGCGGTGGTTGCTCCGGGAAGCGTTCCATGTGAGGTTCCCGCGGGCCCGGTTCCCGAGCAAGTATGTCCACTGATTACCTGTTTCTTTGTTTTATGTAGTGCTGTGTGCCCCTCTGGCTGTATGTTTGCCCAATTGTGTTATGTGTTCGTGGCTCTCCCTTTGTTTGTTGCGAGGCCAGTGGTTAGATGTGTGTGTGTTCTTGTTTATGTGTTTGTTTTATGATGTTATTGTGCCCTGTGTGGCTTTCGTTTTTTATTTACGGCTTGTTGTATATTTTGATTTTCTTGTTATATTTCATGTTGTTGTATTTATGCCTTACTTGTACGTCATGATGATTATGTTTGTTTTGTTTCATGTGTTATTATCTTTTGTGCATTGATTGCTTGTTTACATTGTTTTCTCTTTGTGTTATGTTCTTGTTTTGATGTATGCTGTTTTTCTCTAGTTATGCTTATTGTTGTACTGTGCTGTGGGTCCTTCTGGCCGGTGGTTTTTTGTTTTGCTTTGTTATTATGTTTCCTCTGTTGTTTTATTGTATTTATTGTATTTAACTTGCATGCTTGCATGTAAAAAAAAAATGTAAACACCAGCAGATCGAGAGACCTCAGGAACGTCCGACCTGGCTGGTGGTTCAGAGTGGACTCCGCTCTGAATAAGTCTACTGGCAAAACAACCATTGGGGTCCACTACCGCTCACAGAAAGGGCATAGGGTCCATTACCGCTCAAAGTATGGGTATAGGGTCCACTACCGCTCACAGGATGGGTATGGGGTCCACTAGTACTACCGCTCACTGAATGGGTATAGGGTTCCCTGCCGCTCACAGAATGGGTATATAAGGTCCACTACCGCACACAGGATGGGTATGGGGTGCAGACGAGGAGTCACAATAACGTGGCAGAAATATGTTTTTCTGAGGTTGGAAGAAAACGTGCTCAGATTGGGGACTTGTTTATTTTATAATGGTAAATAATAAATTAATAAATAATAAATAAATAAATAATACATTAATTATTGTTATGTAATAAATAATAATAATAAATAGTATAATGATAAGCAATTATTTTTAATGAATCAAATAGCTAATTAGGATGAATGATAAATAATTATTGACTAGTGCATAGCAATAAAGTATTAAGGAATAATTATAATGAATAATCCTTAATGATAAAGTAGAAATCAATTACAATTAATAACTACATCCATAGGTAGTAAATGAAAGTTGCATTAATTTAATTACACTAATTACAATTCATGGGAATATTTCTTAGCTATCTGCAGGCTTATCACTTTGGGGGTTCCGGCGGAGCACCCCCAAAGATACAGCAAATGCTTAGCATGCTAGAACAAGTGCCCCTTGAGCACGTCTGTGGGCCGTCCCTTTCAAAAATAAAACAGAGGATGCAGAGGATCCCGGGAGTTTTTTTTTTTTTAGTTTAGTTCATTTATTATGCACCCCATACCCATCTTGTGGGCGGTAGTGGAAAGGGTTACAGAGGCACATAATGGGCTCAGGGACTGAACCCCACAATTCATTTAGCTAAGCAAGTTACAATCTTGATGAGCTAGTTACAAAATTCAATATAAGTCATCACATCAACAATGGGTTCGAGATCGACCTCAAGTACAGGTTCTAAATTAAGTGGGCGTTTTGTAAGAGAGCAGATGCAGATGCTCTTCTTTTTCTTATATACATCAATGATCTGCCTAATGTCTCTAACATTCTGAAACCTATTTTGTTTGCTGATGATACTACCCTCATCTACTCCAACCCCAACCCACATACTCTAAATGGTGTTGTTAATAATGAACTAAAAAAAGTCCACTTATGGATGTCAACCAACAAACTAACACTTAACATAGAAAAGACCTACTACATCTTATTCGGAAGCAAATCTACAAATGCAATTCAGCTTCAGATTGACAATGTAAACATTAGCAATAAAATGATGGAAAGTTTCTTGGCATATTCCTAGACAAGAGACTCAACTTCAGTACCCACATACAACACATAACTAAGAAAGTTTCTAAAACAGTTGGTATACTCTCCAAAATCAGATATTATGTTCCTAACTCTGCTCTCATCTCTCTATATTATGCACTAATCTATCCCTATCTCAACTATGGTATCTGTGCATGGGGTTCAACCACTGCAAACCACCTCAAGTCCATCATCACCCAGCAAAAATCTGCTATCAGAATAATATCAAATTCTGCTTTCAGACAACACACAGCCCCCTTGTTTAACTTCCTCAACATGCTAAACATAATCTCACGCCACAAATTCTCTTGTGTCAACTACATTTACAAAACCCTGTTCTTAAATGCAAATCCTTGTCTGAAACTCTTCTTGGACAGATGTAATAGGACCCATTATCACCACACCAGAAATAAATATCTCTTTGATATCCCCAGAGTTAAACTTAATCTGTGTAAACACTATGCAAATAAAGGGACCCAGTTTATGGAACTCACTCCCTACTGAATTGAAAAGCTGTCCAACTTTTACATCATTCAAAATCAATACTAAAAAGTACCTAATTTCATCTTCATAGTTTTTCACTTTTTGCCTTAAAATTGCACTGTATCAATTGCTACCCAATCTCCCAACCTTTATGTTCCCAATTTGAACATCCTTACCATTGTGATCATTGCTGTTTTCTTATATGTGCTGCCAATCTGTTGTATGGTGTTTATAAATCTTGTTTATCTGTATCTTTTGCTACCCAGTCTCCCAATCTTTATGTACCCAATCTGAACATCTTTACCATTGTGATCATTGCTGTCTTATATGTGCTGTCAATCTGCTGTATGGTGTCTATTAACCTTGTTTAAATTACTAATCAAGATGTCAATGTAATCAATCAGAGCTTTAATATAACAATGTGCTTTAATATACCTACTTATCTCTCTCATCTCATTTTTCTCTTGTAATGTATCTTTATCATTTATCAATTCTGATTGAAATTACCTACTTAAAATTATCTGCTAGATTAAGGACCTGCCCGAAACGCTGTGCGTACTAGTGGCTTTACAAGAATGTAAATACTGTACTATCCAATGTATTCTCACAAACCCAATGTACCTTCTTGTATATATATAAATAAATAAATAAATAAATATAAATGCTGGCTTGTTGGGAAGAGGGCCATGCAGTCTGCGTCCGTGTTTATATAACCTTGGCTCGTTGCGCGCACAGCTTGGGGCTTTTAAAGTCAGCTTCCAGACATACTTTTTTATTTATTTATTTATTTATTTATGCATATACAAGAATGTACATAAGGAATGTGAGGATACAATTATGGTAATTACAGTCTTGTAAAGCCACTAGCACGCGCAGCGTTTCGGGCAGGTCCTTAATCTAAGAAAATTTTAAGGAGGTAAATACTTGCAAAATTTATAGACAAAAAAATGATAACAGATTACATGGAATGAAAAAAAAAAAGATGAGAGAAAATTATAGGTACAGTATATTAAAGCACATAGGTAGCTATGATTGATTGCAATGACAGCTTAAAATGGTAGTTGACAACAAATTGGTAGGCACAATACAGCAGAAACAATATAAGATTGATTGCAATGACAGCTTGAATGGTAGTTGATAAAAATTGGTAGTCACAATACGTTCTCTTCCCTCAGAAAACCCACCGTTTTTGGGAAAAACAGTGTTCTTAACCAAACCACACATAAGAAAGTGAAGGGACGACAACATTTCGGTTGGTCCTGGACCATTCTCAAGTCGATTGTGTGTCATTCTCAAATCAATGGGTATGGGGTCCACTACCGCTCACAGAGTGGATACGGGGTCTACTATATATATAAAGTCCACAAAATGGGTGTGGGGTCCACTACCCCCTCACAGGATGGGTATGGGGTCCATTACCGCTCACAAGATGGGTATGGGGTGAAGAACACGTACGTACACATATGAAACGTCCAAAGCTGGTGTCCGAAATAGTAAAAATATTAGTGTGAGATGTGGTCAATGTACCAAGTCTTAGATCCGGCATACCCACCCCATAGGTTCGAATCCTGATCACGGCTCCTTCGGAATTTCCCAACAGTTTGAGTAAATGAACAAATCCACAATTGTGCAGTTTGAGTAATTCGCGCGATGAAGTCAACTATAAGGATCATCAATGTTATAATCGGAATAATCTGCAATACTTTGATTTTTAAAGAATTAGTTTCGCAAAATTGTCTCCAATTTTTATTTTCTAAGTTATCAAATGTATAAGTTTGTTTAGAACTGTGGCTTGAGACGCCATTATCGATACGACGCCTTAACATTGTTTACCTACGTCACCCAAAGATCCAACATGGCTGGTGGTCGGATTCTGTCTTTGTTGATCGTAGCTTGCGTGACCGCTGAGACTAACCTAGCAGGAAGAAACAGTAGGACAGCTCCTCCATTGTCGGTGATTCTACTCTACCAACACTTAGGCTTCATCATCCTACCCTGTTGGAGTGTTGTGTTTCCAGACGACCCACGTCACAAGACAACTGTAGACATCAAGAGGAGATAATCTCCCAACTGTACGATTATAGAGAAGATGAAACCTCACGAGTGTCCAGAGTGTGGGAAACGATTCAGTCGTCTTGGACATATGAAGACTCACGTGTTGATGCATACGGGTGATAAACCTCATGAGTGTCAACAGTGTGGTAAAAGATTCACCCAACATGGACATATGAACAGGCACATGTTGGTACATACCCATAATAAACCTCATGAGTGTCCAGAGTGTGGAAAAAGATTCAATCAACTTGGATATTTGAAGGCCCACATGTTGGTACATACTCATGATAAATCTCACGAGTGTCCAGAGTGTGGGAAAAGATTCAGTCAACTTGGATCTGTGAAGACCCACATGTTGGTGCATACGAATTATAAACCTCATGAGTGTCCAGAGTGTAGGAAAAGATTCAGTCAACTTGGACATATGAAAACCCACATGTTGGTACATACACGTGATAAACCTCATGAGTGTCCAGAATGCGGGAACAGCTTCAGTCAACTTGTACATATGAAGAGGCACATGTTAGTGCATACAGATGATAAACCTCATGAGTGTCCAGAGTGTGGTAAGCGGTTCCGACATCTACAGTCAATGAAAACTCACATGTTTGTGCATTCAGGTTATAAACCTTTTGAATGTGCTGATTGTGGTAAAGGATTCAGAGATAGAAAAACTATAATAAGCCACATGTTTGTGCATACAGCTGATAAATCTCATAAGTGTCCAGAGTGTGGGAAGACCTTCGGTCAACTTGGAAATATGAAAAGTCACATGTTGGCGCATTCAGATGATAAGCCCTTTGAGTGTGCCGAGTGTGGGAAAAGATTTAAGTACCGTGCTAATATGATACGTCACATTTTAGTGCATTCAGGTAGTAAATTTCACTAGGCCTGTCCACTGAAAAAATCCTAAGTAAATTAAATAATGTTAAAAGTCACCTATGTATGATGAATACATCTTGAGTGTCATTCATTTAAGTATTGCTGTATTGCATCGTATATGACAGGACATTAACTTTTTGCTATTCCAATACTGTATCTGTGCTTTTATGAAACTGAGTTTTGCTGTGAAAATATTGTCATCACCATGTCAGCTGAATGAACTACAAACTTATTCCTAATTTCATAGTTTTACGAGAGAAATACTTGTGACTATGGAAGATAAAGCTCTGTAGAATAGACCAGGATATTTATACATTGTGGTTCATTTGTAACAGATTCTCTTCATAGATCAAGTGGGCATCTAGGAAGTTATTAGAAAATTTCAAAATTGAAGATGGTTAAACATATTTTTATATTTCTCAGAGGCAAACTAGAGTTATAATATTTTATTTTGCATTCTTTTTAAATAATTCCTATAATTTAGTTGTATTAAGAAATTAATTTATCCTTTGGACAACGGTTATGAAAACATGGTCATATTGCTTATGCACAAAAAATTAAAAATTCCAAAGAATGTTTGGAATTATGCTATAGAATTATTAATTTGCAAAATGTAAGAGAAACAAAATAATAAGTGAATATTTATCATTTCACTGGGTGCAGGCACTTTGCAAGGCTGCATCTGATGCATGTCAACACCTGGTGTTCGAATTTGCTGATGCTTCCTGTTTTATCCTCGGATGTTCAACTGATTCTTTTATCAACCCCACAACAAGCTGACTTTTGGTTACCTATTTACTGCTATGTAGACAGGCGCATGAGGTGAAAGGAAACATGCCCAACCATTTTTGTGACACCCGGGATTTGAACCTGGAATTCTCGATTGTAAGTTGAGAACGAACCCGATTATACTACCAGGACCCTCTATGGCAGGTGTCTGGGAATCACCAGAATGTGAGTTCAAGCTACTCCATTGCCTCAAAATGATTTTCAATAATAATTTATTTTAGAAAGAATGCAAGCATAAGATACATGAACAGTGGAGGATTCATAGGTTAGAGTGAGATACAGTTGGGTCCGTTCTCGACTCGCAATCAGGAATCCATGAGTCGAGAACAGGCAGAACAAACATTTTTGTGTACATTTACTGTAATGTTCTTACACAGTACAGTATTCACAATTTGCCAGTCCTCGAGAAAATTAATTATCCAAACTTGTATATATGTTAGGGTATAAAATTGTAGGCCATAAAGAATGGGTGTATTTTAAGACATGTAGAGTATAAATACATATGTTAGTTACCATACTTATTTTCCTATACTCACCTAGTTGTGCTTGTGGGGGTTGAGCTCTGGCTCTTTGGTCCCGCCTTTCAACTGTCAATCAACTGATGTACAGATTCCTGAGCCTACTGGGCTCTATCATATCTACATTTGAAACTGTGTATGGAATCAGCCTTCGCCACATCACTTCCTAGTGCATTCCATCTGTTAACTACTCTGACACTGAAAAAGTTCTTTCTGATGTCCCTGTGGCTCATTTGGGTACTCGGTGTCCCCTTGTCATGTACCTGTGTCCCCTTGTTCATGTACCCTCCCCTCCCATGATAAACAGTTTATCCTTTTCAACCCTGTCAATTCCTCTGAGAATTTTGTAGGTAGTGATCATGTCTTCCCCTTACTCTTCCGACTTTGGTTTGCTGGAAGACCCAAAGTCCATTCCATGCACGTGCCAAAGACTCTGTTTCTGAATGAAAAATGGTTTACACACAACTCGCAACTGATGACGTCCAAACACTTCCATAACAACTAATCGACTAGATAGTTTGAATCAGGGCCGATTCATATATTAGCCTAACTTCTGTTGTGGGAAAGTTACATGAATCGATAATTGCAAATACCATTTTTCTTCATCCTGAAAATCATAAATTAATTAATGATTCACAACATGGTTTTACAAATGGCCGTTCATGTTTAACAAATTTGATATCATTTGATTGCAGCATAGTTGAGGCAGTTGATAGTGTTAAGGTTTGTGATGTTGTGTACCTTGACTTTAGCAAAGCTTTTGATACAGTGCCACATGAAAGACTGATTAAAATGATTGAGGTTCATGGCATTGGGGATGCTATATTAAGTTGGATTAGGGCATGGCTATACTAAAGGAAACAGTGTCAGGTCGAGGGAGGGGGTAGACGTACCGTGCGCGCTCCGTTAAAATCGTGACATTAACAGGGATTCTTAGGACTACTGCCGTGGATTACTGATTACAGACATAACAAAGTGCATAGTGACCCGCTGGAAAATTGAAAATAGTCATTAACAATAGAACTTTGTGTTAAATAGAGAATAAACGGGAGATCGCGTGTGAGTCAGTGAACGAGGCTTTGTGTACATGCGTGTATGAGGAAAAAATAGTGAACGGTGATTCGTGGAACAGTGATGAGGAACGGGTATCACAACAACATATAAGTTGGAAGTGAATATTATAAATATAGAATACTAGAAATATAGAATAGTGGCAAGAGGCGGCATCAGTAGTTATAAATCGGGTAACTGGAAACTGGTGACATCAACCTGGGCCACAAGAGGTCACCTGTACCGACCGGGGACCAGCCTCGCTACCTACGCTAAGTACCTGCCATAAAGTTTGAACAAAATAACATACATAATATTACAAATATACGGTATACATATAATATTATAAATATTAAACATATAAATATATATACATATATATTGTTACAAATATACAATATACATATAATATTATAAATATATAGATATATACAACAAAACAAGGCAAAATGGGAGTAAATAAACAAATTTGTGGCCACTGTAACAACTCCTTAAAGACGAAGGTAACGGGAATTGAATGTTATATCTGTAAGACTAGATTCCATTCTGCTTGTACAGGAGTGAGTAACACTACGGCACTGAGAGCTGGTCACTTGCTCTGGGTGTGTAAAAAAGACCTGCCAGCTTGGAATATCCTAAAAAAACTTCTAGATAACATGACGCATGATCGGAAAACATCATTCATTGGAAGCCTACCAGCCATCCAGAAGGAGTGGGAAAGGAACAACAATTAATAATAATAATAATAATAATAATAATAATATTTTATTTAGGTAAGGTACATACATACAATAAATTTTTACAAAGATTGGTTGACTTATAGGTAGAGCTAGTACATACAATGCCTAAAGCCACTATTACGCAAAGCGTTTCGGGCATGATAAACTTAAATGACAAGCTTAATACTAATTGAGCATAATGAGTAGATGAAAACAAGAAATGAAAACATAGATGAAAAAGCAGCACAAATACAAATATGTCGACAAACAGCGCTCTTTAAAGAAAAACAGACATTGGTTGACAATAGAAGGGTAAGGTAGGTTACAGGGAATTTATTAGGTATAGCTTCGTTTTTAATTTAAACTAGTTGAGAGAGGTACAGTCTTTAACATGGTCGGGAAGGTCATTCCACATTTTGGGCCCCTTGATTTGTAGAGCATTTATAGTTTGATTAAGTCGTACTCTAGGAATATCAAAACTGTATTTATTTCTGGTGTGGTGCTCATGGGTTCTGTTGCAACCTTCTATGAAGCTTTTGAGATCAGGATTAGCATTATAGTTTAGCGTTTTATATATGTATAATACACATGAGAGAATGTGCAGAGACTTAATGTCTAGCATATAATTCTAATATACAAGGGGCGGAGGCTATAGTCAGGGATGAAACTGAGGCTGAAACTCAGGAAGTTGTAAACTCTGACTCGGTAGGCCAGGATGTAGATGACAGTAAACTAGAAAGTGTACCAGACAGCACTGACAGCTCGATAGGTACAGACACTACGACGGTTCCCGATAGAGCAATTCAGAACAGAAGGACAGACTTATGCAAATTTTATGCAAAGGGCATATGCAGACATAGATATGCTGGTAATAAGAAAGGATTAGAATGCAGTTACCAACATCCCCAAAAATGTTTAAATATGCTTAGGAAAGGTGAGTGTCGATTTGGATCAATATGTAGGTTTTTCCATCCTGACATGTGCCAAACGTCACTGGAGGACAGAAAATGCTATGACCTCAGCTGCCCACACTTTCACGTGAAAGGCACGGAACGCTACTTAAAGAGTGGCAAGCAGGATAATGAATTTGGAGGAAACTCTATAAATTTTTTATACCAGGACGGCAGAGAATTCAAAAGGAGCAGCATGGAGAGTGTATGGAACTGGATGCCAGATCCACTTGCATTCCAGAATTACAAATACAATTACCCACCGAAAGGGAACTAAAACTACGACAGACAACTGCCCTACAACAATCAGTACTGGTCAGAACAAACTCATTATGTCCACGAATAATGGGCTTGCAGAAAAAGTCTCCCATTCAAACTATCACTAATAGAGTAACCTCATTCATCTTTGCCAACATACAAGGACTGAAAACAAGAACAAACAACAAAGTACAGCTCATAAATGGCCTCCTCACGGAGTCAAATGCAGTATTTGGAGCTTTCACAGAAACCCATGCAGGGAAATTGTTGGACAGTGAGATCTGGATTCCAGGATATAACCTATACAGGTGTGATAGGAAAATTAGGTCACATGGAGGAATGGGTCTGTATATTAGGGAAGACCTTGTATGCTCGGAGCTCCTAAACGTTACAAATGAGGTGGTAGAGGTACTGGGATTAAAAATAGAGAAAATAAATTTAGTGATTATTCTAATATACAAACCGCCAGATGCAACGGCTGTGGAATTCACAGAACAGATAAGCAAAATAGAGAATAGCCTTGATAATTTGGTGAACCCGATACCTGATATTATCTTCCTAGGTGACTTCAACTTGCCTAGTCTCAGGTGGAAAATAGCAAACAATAATATTATACCAGGAAATCTATCAGGACCTAACCAACCACAGATTAGAGAACTACTTAGATTCTGTGACAAATTTTCACTCAATCAGCAGATATCGGAGCCAACGAGAAATGAAAATATTCTAGATCTGGTCTTTACGAACAATGAAGACATTATCAGAGACATTACGATATCAGATACCACATACTCAGATCACAAACTCATTGAAGTGCAAACGACCATCAATACTCAGAATAGACCTAAAACGTTGATAAAGCGAGAGGGGCTATATATTCAGTAAATTCAATTTTAATAATAAAAGGATAGACTGGGAGATAATAAACAGGGAACTTACAAACATTCCATGGGGAACTGTTCTAAGTAATACAAGTCCTACAGAAGGAATAGAAAAACTGACTTCAGAAGCGTATCAAGTCTGTCTGAAACATGTTCCTTTGAGGAAAGCCAGAAAGAGAACGCAGACGACACTATAAACGCAGGAAAAAAATAACGGAACTGCTTATGCAGACACGAATTTCCCGTCAAAGAAGGAATAATTTAAATAGGGAGATTGAAGAAATCGAGCGGAAATTGAAACACTCATAAGAAACTGAAAAATGGCAGTTAGAACAGAAAGCAATTCAGGAAATAAAGAAAAATCCAAAATATTTCTTCTCATATGCGAAATCAAAAGCAAAAACCACTGCCAGTATTATAATTAATAATAATAATAATAATTTTTTTATTTAGGTAAGGTACATACATACAATAAATTTTTACAAAGATTGGTTGACTTATAGGTAGAGCTAGTACATACAATGCCTAAAGCTACTATTACGCAAAGCGTTTCGGGCATGATAAACTTAAATGACAAGCTGAATACTAATTGAGCATAATGAGTAGAATGAAAACAAGAAATGAAAACATAGATGAAAAAGCAGCACATATACAATTATGTCAACAAACAGCGCTCTTAAAAAAACAGACATTGGTTGACAATAGAAGGGTAAGGTAGGTTACAGGGAATTTATTAGGTATAGCTTCGTTTTTGACTTAAACTGGTTGAGAGAGGTACAGTCTTTAACATGGTTGGGAAGGTCATTCCACATTCTGGGCCCCTTGATTTGTAGAGCATTTCTAGTTTGATTAAGTCGTACTCTAGGAATATCAAAACTGTATTTATTTCTGGTGTGGTGCTCATGGGTTCTGTTACATCCTTCTATGAAGCTTTTGAGATCAGGATTGGCATTATAGTTTAGCGTTTTATATATGTATAATACACATGAGCGAATGTGCAGTGACTTAATGTCTAACATATTCAGAGATTTGAGTAGGGGTACCGAATGATGCCTGGGGCCAGAGTTGGATATTGTCCTAATAGCAGCTTTGTGTTGAGTAATTAGAGGATGTAAGTGATTTTGGGTAGTAGAGCCCCAAGCACAAATACCATAGTTGAGATATGGATAGATAAGGGAGTAATAGAGAGTCACCAGGGCAGGGCGTGGTACATAATATCTGATCTTAGAAAGAATGCCCACAGTTTTTGAAACTTTTTTTGATATATTTAGAATGTGTCCCTGGAAATTCAGCTTGTGGTCAATGAGAATGCCAAGGAATTTGCCATCTAATTTGTTACAAATTTGGGTATTGTTTATTTTGAGATTTATTTGATTAGAGGATTTTTTGCCAAACAGAATATAGAAAGTTTTGTCAATGTTAAGGGTGAGTTTGTTGGCAGTTAGCCAAAGATGGACTTTATTTAGCTCAGTATTTACTGTGGCATTTAGAGCAAGGGGATCAGGACTGGAGTAAATGAAGGTTGTGTCGTCAGCAAATAGAATTGGTTTGAGGTGTTGGAAGGTCATTAATGTAGATGAGAAAGAGGAGAGGGCCAAGTATGCTGCCCTGAGGAACACCAATATGTTGATGGGTAGGGTGGGAGAAATTGTATTATTCACAGAAACATATTGGAGCCTGTCAGTAAGGTAGGATTTGAGGTATTGTAGGGAGTGTCCTCTGACTCCATAATGATGTAATTTATGAAGAAGGTTTTGGTGGTTGACAGTATCAAAAGCTTTACGCAGGTCCACAAATAACCCAACAGGGAACTCATTTTTATCAAGAGCTGTATGAATCGTTTTAAGCATACTAATAAGTGCATCGTTAGTGGGTTTTTTGGGTCTGAAGCCATATTGGCAAGGGCTTAGTATATTGAGTTTGGCTAGATATGAGTAAAGCTGCTTATAGATTAGTTTTTCAAAAATTTTTGACAAGTTTGGCAGGATTGATATAGGTCTGTAGTTGTTAACATCTGTGAGATCACCACATTTGTGGACAGGCGTTACTCTCGCTTTTTTTAGAACATCTGGAAAGGTTTGGAGTTCAAGTGACTTGTTGAAGAGCAAAGCAATAGCAGGGGCTAAAGGTCTGGAGGCTTTTTTGTAAATTAAAGTTGGTATCTCCTCAAGGGCACCAGACTTGGTTTTAAGGGAAAGGATTATCTCATTGACGTCAGCGGAATTAATAGGCTTTAGGTACAGAGACTGTGGATAGTTACCTGTAAGATAGTCCTTAATGTCAGTACTGGAAGATGGAATATCATTTGCAAGGGATGAACCAATGGAAGAGAAGAACCTATTGAACTCAATAGCAGAATCAGAGGCTGAAAGCTGACCATCGTTATTAGACAGGAGAGTCGGTTTGTTATTTAAAGACTTCTTTGATCCCAATATTTGTGAAATTAAGCTCCAAGTTTGTTTAATGTTGCTCTTTATTTGGGTAAATTTATCTTCGTAGTATTTAGTTTTGGCTCGTCTAATTATCTTAGATAGCAATAATGAGTAATTCTTTGAGAATTCTTTGGAGACGATTCCTAACCTATACTTCTTCTCAAGGTCATGTTTTTTATTAATAGATTTAAGTATTCCCTTTGTAAGCCAGGGATTGTTAAGCCTTTTGGTTGTGACTTGTTTTGTAAGCATAGGACAGTGGGTATTATAAAGGCTAAGAGTTTTTTGAAGAAAAGATTGCACTGCTAGGTTGATGTCCTCTATGTTACCTAACTCGGACTCCCAGTTGACATTATCAGCAGCAGTTATAAAATTGTCTATAGCAGTTTCATTGTGCAGTCTAAAACGTCTAAGAGAAATGTGGGGTAGTGGTCTGTAGTGCTATCGGTGATTATACCTGAAGTAAGCGGAGAGGTTATGTTTGTCCAGATGTGATCTAGAGTCGTGGCAGTGCTATCAGTGATTCTAGTAGGTCTAGTGATTAAGGGTATGAGGAAGCAGGAATTCATACAGTTGAGGAAGCTAACAGCAGTAGGGTGTTCTGGCTCGCAGAGGTCAATATTAAAGTCCCCTGCGATAATTAGGTGGTTTTTGTTCAGTCTGTTATCAAGTATTAGATTTCTAAGGTTTGAGTTGAATTCGGACACATCAGTGTTAGGAATTCTATAAACTGCACCCACAGACAGAACAGACTCGGCACCTTTGACTTTGAAGCTGGCGAAGATATACTCCCCATAGCAGTCTCTAGTTCTAATTTATTTATTTATTATTTATTTATTTATTGATGCATATACAAGAATGTACATAAGGAATGTGAGGATACAATTATGGTAATTACAGTCTTGTAAAGCCACTAGCACGCGCAGCGTTTCGGGCAGGTCCTTAATCTAAGAAAATTTTAAGGAGGTAAATACTTGCAAAATTTATAGACAAAAAAATGATAACAGAATACATGGAATGAAAAAAAAAAAAAGATGAGAGAAAATTATAGGTACAGTATATTAAAGCACATAGGTAGCTATGATTGATTGCAATGACAGCTTAAAATGGTAGTTGACAACAAATTGGTAGGCACAATACAGCAGAAACAATAAAAGATTGATTGCAATGACAGCTTGAATGGTAGTTGACAAAAATTGGTAGTCACAATACAGCATATGGCTAGCACATAAAAGAAGACAGCAATGAACACAATGATAAGGTTGTTTGATATTACAAAAAAATTAGGAGATTGGGTACCACTAGGTACAGAGCAAATTTAAAACTCAGTGTAGGAAACTAAATAGATGAAGTTAGGTACTTTTTGGTTTTGCTTTTAAATAAGGCAAAAGTTTTACAGTTTTTCAATTCACTAGGGAGTGAGTTCCATAGACTAGGTCCCTTAATTTGCATAGAGTGTTTACACAGATTAAGTTTGACCCTGGGGATATCAAAGAGATATTTATTTCTGGTGTGGTGATAATGGGTCCTATTACATCTGTCCAGGGAGAGTTTCAGAGCATGGTTTGCATTTAAGAACAGGGTTTTGTAAATGTAGTTGACACAAGAGAATGTGTGGAGGGAGTTAATATTTAGCAAGTTTAGAGATTTAAACAAGGGAGCTGAGTGTTGTCTGAAAGCAGAGTTTGTTATTATTCTGATAGCAGATTTTTGCTGTGTGATGATGGGCTTAAGGTGGTTTGCAGTGGTAGACCCCCATGCACAGATACCATAATTAAGATAGGGGTAGATTAGTGCATAATATAGTGAGAGGAGAGCAGAGTTAGGAACATAATATCTGATTTTGGAGAGTATACCAACTGTCTTAGAGACTTTCTTAGTTATGTGTTGAATGTGGGTGCTGAAGTTGAGTCTCTTGTCTAGGAATAGGCCAAGAAACTTGCCATCATTTTTATTACTGATGTTAATGTTGTCTATCTGTAGCTGAATTGCATTTGATGATTTGCTTCCAAATAAGATGTAGTAAGTCTTTTCGATGTTTAATGTTAGTTTGTTCGTTGACATCCATAAGTGGACTTTTTTTAATTCATTATTCACAACATTATTTAGTGTATGTGGGTTGAGGTTTGAGTAGATAAGGGTAGTATCGTCAGCAAACAATATAGGTTTGAGAATATTAGAGACATTAGGCAGATCATTTATATATATAAGAAATAGAAGAGGTCCTAAGATGCTGCCCTGTGGCACTCCAACGGTAATTGGTAGAGTGGAAGAAGTTGTATCATTGATGGTTACATATTGGTGTCTGTCACTAAGATAGGATCGGATGTAGTCATGTAAATTTCTTTTAAGCATGTTAGTTCTTGGTGATAGTAAAGAGCAGTGCCACCACCTCTCTGAAGTTGACGACAGTTGTGAATTGCTGAGTAGTTAGGCATGTTAAAGAGTTGAGTAGTATCCTCTTTCAACCATGTTTCAGTAAGTATAATAAAAGAGAATTTGTTGTCAATAGTTTCAATCAAGGCACTAACATCATCGAAGTGTTTACCTAGGGATCTAACGTTCAAATTGATTACAGAGATATTGTGATAATGAGTTAATACATTGTTTACATCATGTGCTGCAAAATATCTGCAATTTAAATCATTAAAGTGATTATTGTCATAGATAGTGGATAAGAGGTTAAGTTCTGGGTCTATATACTTGTCTGCATAAAAAAAGCTGATTGCAGGAAAAACAAGGAAAGAAAGGCAAATTACAAGGTAGAAATAAGCTATAAAAAAGGGAAAAAATATGTACACAATACAGTACAAAACAAACACAAAATGAATAAAAAAAAAAGTTAGCTTACAAGGGGCTTACAGGGGAACAATGGAGTAAGGGAGTATGGCTAGTCTAGGCAACCTAGGTAATAAATGAGATTAAAGAAAAAACATATAAACATGGACTATACAAAACACAAGATATAGAAATACAAAACAAAAATATAAACAAGACTAAGCAATACACAAACAAATTGAGCAAAAATGAAAAATGAGGTAGATTGCTTACAAGTACTCTCAGGTACACTGTAAGTATCAATTTGCAATTTGAGATGCAGGCAAAGCCAGGGGTACAATGGAGTAAGGGAGCATGGCGAGGCTAGGCAACCTAGGTAATAAATGAAATCAAAGAAAAGTTGAATAATAAACATAGGCAAATTTAAGCTAATGACTATTAGCTATAAATAATTCAGTTATGACTGTATAATTAATAAGTCCTGAAGAACTATTAATGCACTCAATTAAAAAATTTCAGTAAATGACTAGTTAAGAGTGAGTTAAAAATTAAGTCAGAAAATGAAACAAGGAGACTTAGGATACCTAGCCCCACTAGTTGACAGGGGGTTAATTAAGTTAATTCACTGGGACCTATTGGACCTATTCGTACAAGTGAAGGTTTATACACGGAGGATGACAAAGAAATTAGTGAAATCCTAAAAAAAGCAGTATGAGGACATGTTTAATAGCACTCCAATAAACAACATGAAGGTGGAAGATCCAGACAATTTCTTTATGCGGGATATTCAAACCCCTGTAAATATAACTGATATAAACACGAATGCACTAAATTTTGAAAAAGAAATTGAAAACATGCCCATGCACTCGGCCCCAGGTCCAGACTCATGGAATTCAATATTTATAAAGAAATGCAAAGTGCCGGTAGCACAGGCACTCAGTATAGTGTGGAGGAAGAGCTTGGACACGGGGGAGATACCAGATGCACTTAAAGTAGCAGACATAGCCCTCTACACAAGGGAGGGAGCAAAGCATTAGCAAAAAATTATAGACCAGTTGCACTAACATCGCACATCATAAAAGTATTTGAGAGAGTGATTAGGAGTCAGGTCACCAGTTTCATGGAGACCAATGACCTTCACAACCCAGGCCAACATGGATTTCGAGCGGGAAGATCGTGCCTCTCACAGCTACTTGAGCACTACGACAAAGTCACTGAGGCATTAGAAGAAAAACAGAATGCTGATGTGATATACACGGACTTCGCAAAGGCTTTCGATAAATGTGACCATGGCGTGAGAGGACACAAAATGAAGTCAATGGGAATAACCGGTAAAGTAGGACGCTGGATACTCAGTTTTCTGTCAAACAGGACTCAGCGAGTAACGGTCAACCATATAAAATCTAGTCCAAGTGCAGTTAAAAGCTCTGTACCTCAGGGTACAGTCCTTGCACCGCTGCTTTTCCTTATTCTCATATCAGATATAGACAAAAATACAAGTCACAGCTTCGTATCATCCTTTGCAGATGACACAAAAATCAGCATGAAAATTATCTCGGCTGAAGACATTGAAAAACTTGAAGCTGATATTAATAAAGTTTTCGACTGGGCATCAGAAAATAACATGATGTTTAACAGTGATAAATTCCAGGTACTCAGGTACGGTAAAAAAGAGGACCTTAAACATAATACAGAGTACAAAACACAATCAAATGTACCCATAGAAGGAAAACAGCGTGTAAAGGATTTAGGAATAATAATGTCTGACGACCTAACTTTTAAGGAGCATAACCAAGCAAATATTGCGACAGCCAGAAAATGATAGGATGGATTACGAGAACTTTCAAATCCAGGGATCCCATCACAATGGTTGTACTCTTCAAGTCACTTGTGTTGTCCCGTCTTGAGTACTGCTCAGTACTCACGTCCCCCTTCAGAGCAGGAGAGATTGCTGAAATAGAGGGAATACAGAGAACATATACGGCACGCATAGACGCTATAAAGCACCTAAATTATTGGGATCGTCTCAAAGCCCTCCAAATGCACTCACTAGAAAGAAGACGAGAGAGATATCAAATAATATACACCTGGAAGATACTGGAGGGCCAAGTACCAAATCTACACAGTAAAATAACAACGTACTGGAGTGAACGATATGGAAGAAAATGCAGAATAGAACCAGTGAAGAGCAGAGGTGCCATAGGCACAACCAGAGAACACTGTATAAACATCAGAGGCCCGCGGTTGTTCAACGTCCTCCCAGCAAGCATAAGAAATATTGTCGGAACAACCGTGGACATCTTCAAGAGGAAACTAGATTTTTTTTTTTTTTTTTTTGAGATATATACAAGAGTTGTTACATTCTTGTACAGCCACTAGTACGCGTAGCGTTTCGGGCAGGTCCCTGGAATACGATCCCCGCCGCGAAGAATCGTTGTTACAACCAAGTACACATTTTACTGTTGCGTTAAACAGAGGCTACAGTTAAGGAATTGCGCCCAGTAAATCCTCCCCGGCCAGGATACGAACCCATGACATAACGCTCGCGGAACGCCAGGCGAGTGTCTTACCACTACACCACGGAGACTGTAAAATTTCTAAGTAATATTCCTCTGTAGACTGTAATATTGACTCCAAGGAGTGCCGGACCAACCGGGCTGTGGTGGGTATATGGGCCTGCGGGCCGCTCCAAGCAACAGCCTAGTGGACCAAACTCTCACAAGTCAAGCCTGGCCTCAGGCCGGGCTTGGGGAGTAGAAGAACTCCCAGAACCCCATCAACCAGGTAACCCCCTCCACCTACAATCACCTCGCCCTCGCCCCTTCCTTCTCTTACCCCTCCTCCCCTTCCTCCTCATCCCCCTTCTCTTACCCCTCCCCCCTCCTTAATCACCACCTCTTACCCCTCCCCCCTCCTCTTCCCCTTCTCTAAACCCTATTCTTCCCCTTCTCTTATCCCTACCCCCTCCTCATCCTCCTTCTCTTACCCCTCCCCTCTCCCCCCTCTCCCCTCCTTCTCCTCTTTCCCTTCCTTCTCATCCCCCTTCTCTTACTCCTCCTCCTCTTCCCCCTCCCCCTCTTACCTGTACTACTCCTACCCATGCTATTCTTCCTCCTCCTCTTCTCCGTTACCTAATTCCACCTTTTCCCCCCAGACGTCCTACTCCTTCCCCCTCCTTTCCTCTTCCTCCTTCCTCTTAGACATACTCCTTCCTCCTTTTTCTCATCCTCCTTCCTCCTCTGCCTCGACCTCCTCCTCCTTCCTCCTTGTTCTCCTCCTCCTTCCTCCTTGATCTACTCCTCCTCCTCCTTCCTCCTCGACCTACTCCTTCCTCCTCGACCTCCTCCTCCTCCCTTCTTAGCCTCCTTGTTACGACCCTGGGTTCTTTAGTGTAAACCAGAGGTCAAAATTGAGTTATTAAACTTAACTATAGTATAGCTGAACGCAACCCTATGCGTCATTGTCTGTATCTTCCCTGCCAGACGTAAGACTATTATTGTTTCTCAAAGAGCATTTAAAGACTGAGCTGGGGGTTGATTATTAAATAATAACATAGGCACCAACTTTGCTTACTAATACTTTCTAATCATTTGTAAAGTAACAATACGTTGCATAGGGGAAGATCTTTAATGTGCTTAGCTGCACAATCAATTAGGCTCCTTCCGGCACCACGACATGCGGGAGGCCTAGCTGGTCGCTAGGAGCGTTCTTCTCTGGCTGGTGTTCGTGGGGAGGAGACCTACTCTGTGGCTGCACCCCTACTCTCCTCCCTTCTCCTCTTACTTATTTCCCTTACCTGAAGTTCCTGTACCATTAAGTTAAGTACAGGGCGCTTTAAGTGTACCTACTCTGGTAGTAAATATTGGTGAGACCTGGGGGTAGTATTTGCCAGTGTTTTGGGTACCCCTAAGTGTTGTGTTTTGTATTAGGGTACCATGTGGTGTCTCGATCTACCCTAAGCTGCATCCAGCTTCAGTGCTTATCCAGTAGTACTTTACCCTAGCTTGTTCTTAGTGTAAACCTTGTATCCTGCCTAAGTGGACCAAGGCTTTTTAACGTAAGGTAGTGTGGTAAAGTTATTATTATTATTGTTATTGGTGTGAGTGTATATGGGGGGCTGTTAAGGGGTTAATAAATAAGTACATGAATTATAGAGTATCCCTTCTTCCTGTGTGGGAGTGCATTGATCAACCCTTAGACTGACATATATGGTCTAGTAGCAAGGTATTATTACTGTGGATAGTTTATTTTGGGGGCCGGGCCTTTTAGCTCTCCCATATTTGATACTCTGTCTTCTAACTACCCTAGCTTACCCCTTAATAGTACCAGTTCCCCATAGCAAGCCCACGACACATTTATATTATCACAAGTGGTTGGCCAGTCCGGGAGGAACATTATAAGTGTAAAAAATTAGATTGAGTGCCAAAACTAAAAATTTTTGTTTTCCGCAGAACGGTTGTGTTAGCCTAGGGTCCAGCTCATCTAGCAAAGGACATTTCTGACCAGGGGGAGAAAGATACTGGCAGTATGGGGCGTTAAAGTTTATTGAAGATTAAATTCTGCAGAACATGTAAATATATAAAGTAAGTAATTATATAAAGTTTATATTAAACACGGTTTATATTATAGACTTATAACAAAGTTGATATTATATTAAACTTAATATTGAACATGTAAATATATAAAGTTTTCAAATATAAATTAAGTAAATGTATAACGTTTATATTAAAATATATAAAGTAAATATATAAAGTAAGAATTAACAGTAACAATTCCAAGTCCGAGGACTAGATTTAACTTAAAAGGTACACCCGTAGTAAGTATGAGACCTTAGCCTATAGTGACATGGAAACTAATTCTGCAGAAACCTAAAGGTTAACTGGTACTAGAATTAAGGCCGAGTGCAAATGTGTAGTAATTATATAACACTAGGATATAACAGGCAGGACACAAAGAATAACTAATAAGTGAGAGACCACATAACACGTAATGTACCCGGCCAAGAGGCCGTAAAAGACCTAATGGATAAGGAGAAGGGGGGTGACTACAAGTAGGGCTTACTAGCACCTAGACTGGGCAAAGTATTAGCTGCGGACAGCGGGACACTTGGGGACCGGCGCTGCACCCCCCTTCCCACATGCAGTGGGGAGACAATCGGGACAACTGTGCAAAGCATGACGGGGGTACAAAAGCAGCCGCTTGCAAAAGGGGGGGAGGGTGGGGTTTTGCGAGGGCAGCGGCGAGGGCAGGCGGAGTGAGGCAGAGCCCCATTGTGCGCCCGTATTTATACGGCCCCAAACTGCCCGCGCAACGCCGCGGGACGCGCTGCGCAATTGTTTCTTTCTCCCCCGCCAGAAACATTCCCGCTTGCGACTCAAGCAGTGACCATTTCTTGCACTGACTGGACACCCAGCTGGATCCTTTCACGATTAAGGTTAGTGTGGCCTTGTGTTAGGGGCCGTGCAAATTTTTTTTTTTTTCCAATTTTTATTTTTTAATTTTTTCTTTGGCTGGGAGCTAAAATTGTTAGTGATGTCATCTGAAATGCAGAGACTGGCAAGGGAGCCTTCAGCAGTAGAGATAATAGTAGACTTCAGGTATAATCACCGATAGCACTACAGACCACTACGTACCCACATTTCTCTTAACTAACATTAGCACACCACCTCTAGAAACAAGGGAGTTAAGCTTTAGGCTGCACAATGAAACTGCTATAAACAATTTTATAACTGCTGCTGATAATGTCAACTGGGAGTCTGAGTTAGGTAACATAGGGGACATCAACCTAGCAGTGCAATCTTTTCTACAAACAACTCTTAGCCTTTATAACACCCACTGTCCTAGGCTTACAAAACAAGTCACAAGCAAAAGGCTTAACAATCCTTGGCTTACAAAGGGAATACTGAAATCCATTAACAAAAAACACGACCTTGAGAAGAAGTATAGGTTAGGAATTGTCTCCAAAGAATTCTCAAAGAATTACTCATTATTGCTATCTAAGATAATTAGACGAGCCAAAACTAAATACTACGAAGATAAATTTACTCAAATAAAGAGCAACATTAAACAAACTTGGAGCACAATTTCACAAATATTGGGATCAAAGAAATCTTTAAATAACAAACCGACTCTCCTGTCTAATAACGATGGTCAGCTTTCAGCCTCTGATTCTGCTATTGAGTTCAATAGGTTCTTCTCTTCCATTGGTTCATCCCTTGCAAATGATATTCAATCTTCCAGTACTGACATTAAGGACTATCTTACAGGTAACTATCCACAGTCTCTGTACCTAAAGCCTATTAACTCCACTGACGTCAATGAGATAATCCTTTCCCTTACAACCAAGTCTGGTGCCCTTGAGGAGATACCAACTTTAATTTACAAAAAAGCCTCCAGATCTTTAGCCCCTGCTATTGCTTTGCTCTTCAACAAGTCACTTGAACTCCAAACCTTTCCAGATATTCTAAAAAAAGCGAGAGTAACGCCTGTCCACAAATGTGGTGACCCCACAGATGTTAACAACTACAGACCTATATCAATCCTGCCAAACTTGTCAAAAATTTTTGAAAAACTTATATATAAGCAGCTTTACTCATATCTAGCCAAACTCAATATACTTAGCCCTTGCCAATATGGCTTCAGACCCAAAAAAAGCACTAACGATGCACTTATTAGTATGCTTAACTCGATTCATACAGCTCTTGATAAAAAGGAGTTCCCTGTTGGGTTATTTGTGGACCTGCGTAAAGCTTTTGATACTGTCAACCACCATAACCTTCTTCTTAAATTACATCATTATGGAGTCAGAGGACACTCCCTACAATACCTCGAGTCCTACCTTACTGACAGGCTCCAATATGTTTCTGTGAATAATACAATTTCTCCCACCCTACCCATCAACATTGGTGTTCCTCAGGGCAGCATACTTGGCCCTCTCCTCTTTCTCATCTACATTAATGACCTTCCAAATGCCTCCCAACACCTCAAACCAATTCTATTTGCTGACGACACAACCTTCATTTACTCCAGTCCTGACCCTCTTGCTCTAAATGCCACAGTAAATACTGAGCTAAATAAAGTCCATCTTTGGCTAACTGCCAACAAACTCACCCTTAACATTGACAAAACTTTCTATATTCTGTTTGGCAATAAATCCTCTAGTCATATAAATCTCAAAATAAATAATACCCAAATTTGTAACAAATTAGATGGCAAATTCCTTGGCATTCTCATTGACCACAAGCTGAATTTCCAGGGACACATTCTAAATATATCAAAAAAAGTTTCAAAAACTGTGGGCATTCTTTCTAAGATCAGATATTATGTACCACGCCCTGCCCTGGTGACTCTCTATTACTCCCTTATCTATCCTTATCTCAACTATGGTATTTGTGCTTGGGGTTCTACTACCCAAAATCACTTACGTCCTCTAATTACCCAACACAAAGCTGCTATTAGAACAATATCCAACTCTGGCCCCAGACATCACTCGGTACCCCTACTCAAATCTCTGAATATGTTAGATATTAAGTCACTGCACATTCTCTCATGTGTATTATACATATATAAAACGCTAAACTATAATGCCAATCCTGATCTTAAAAGCTTCATAGAAGGTTGTAACAGAACCCATGAGCACCACACCAGAAATAAATACAGTTTTGATATTCCTAGAGTACGTCTTAATCAAACTAGAAATGCTCTGCAAATCAAGGGGCCCAGAATGTGGAATGACCTTCCCAACCATGTTAAAGACTGTACCTCTCTCAACCAGTTTAAGATAAAAACTAAACACTACCTAATAAATTCCCTGTAATCTACCTCACTCCTCTATTGTCAACCCATGTCTGTTATTTTTTTTTTTTTTTTTTTTTTTTTTTTTTTTTTTTTTTTTTTTTTTTTTTTTTTAATCAACACTGTTTGTCAACCTATTGTATTTGTGCTGCTTTTTCAGTCATGTTCCCCCTTTTTTTATCTTTATTTGTATTTGTTCTCAACACTTTTTATTCTTTATGCTCAATTAGTATTAAGTTCTAGATATTTATGTTTTTCTTGCCCGAAACGCATTGCGTAATAGTGGCTTTAGGCATTGTATGTACTAGCTCTATCTATATATCAATCCATTAATGTAACATCACTTGTATGTATATACCTTACCTGAATAAACATCTGAATCTGAATCTGAATAAAGAAACTTACCAAGTCTAATTTAGTATTGTTAGGCAAGGAATTTGGCTTAGAATTAAATGACGTGGATAAAAAGTGGACTTTGGTGAATGAAATATTACAGCATTGTATTGATGAAGAACTATTGGCAAGTTATACACTTTTATGCCAGCCTAGCCAAGCAGAAAGTGCAACTCATAGGGATAGAGAATTAGCTCTAGAATTAGCAAAAATAAAATTAGAGGAGCAAAGACTCAAAACCGAGGAGGCTAGAATTAGAGCGAATGCCACTGGACCTCCACCTGCCGGGGATTCAAACCCCAGGCATTATGAGAAAAAGCATAATTTGCCTGAATTTTCTGAGTCAGACCCTGAAAGGTTTTTCAACCATTTTCAGAGATTGGCCATGTCCATGAACTGGCCAAAGGAAGAGTGGGTGAAAATCCTACAGGGAAGACTTAGGGGTAAAGCACAAGATATTTTTATAAACATGCCTGACGACGAGTGTTTTGAATATGATAAAGTCAGGGAACGTATTTTGCGGGCATATGAAATTACTCCTGAAGCTCACCGCCAAGCTTATCGCAACCTTAGGCCTACTCACAACCAACCGCTCACTGAATTTGCTAATGATGAAATTAGATTGTTTGATAAATGGATTCGCTCGGCTAAAGCCGAAACATACGAGGCACTAAAGAACACTTTGTTAATCGAACAGTTTATAGATAGTATGCCAGACATGGTAGCTCAATATATTAGAGGAAGGGTAGAGGTAAATTCTAAAATAAGGGATTTGGCCAAGTTGGCAGAAAACTACCAATTGGCGGGTAAAAGGCCCAATAAAAATAATTATACCCCACAGAGTAGCAAAACTTATACCCACAGCCAGTCCAGACCAGCTCATTCTAACCCTTTAACTAATGCACCTTCTGTTTCAGACATAACTAACCCTGTTAAAGTGTCTAGCCCCATGGCACCTAAGGGTGAACCGAAGGGTAATTCTGTTAGTAATGTCTCTTCTCCCCGACGTTTTTGTGGTCACTGTAATCGTCCAAACCACACTATTACCCGTTGTTGGCAACTGTACCCGGAAAAAAGACCCAATGCTCTAGTTGTGACACAGGGCTTGAGGCCTTCGGAAGGGTTAGGGAGTAAGACCTCCAACCCACAGTGGTTGGACTTGCTTACCCCCATTCTTATCGAAAGGGAGACTACTTTTGTCTGAGGGTTCTTCCTGGAAGGACGTGGTGATCTTCCGAGACACCGGTGCCATCCAGACTTTAATTTTAGAGAGTGCGTTGCAAGGTGCCAACACTCTCGACACTGGAGAGGTGGTACTGGTCGAGGGTGTCACTAGTGATACTCGAGCAGTACCCCTCCATAAGGTTACCCTGGAATCTGATTTCCACAAGGGTGTTTGCACAGTTGGAGTCACTTCATACCTACCTTTCCCTAATGTTGATGTAATAGTTGGTAATGATTTAGCAGGGGATAAGGTAGGGGACTCCAGACTGCCTAATATGTTGCCTACCCCTAAGGTTTGCCTGGATCCACCCGCCACAGAGGATAATGTTGTGTACCCTGCGTGCGCGGTGACCAGGTCTATGGGACTTAAATGTAAGGGCAGCCCTGTGCTTGCCAAGGTGGTAAATCCCGAGGACACAAGGAACTTTCCAAGTGGTGAAAACCAAGTGGACCTCGCGGACACATTCATGGGCCGAGGACATTGTGGAGAGCCTGCCACCGCCATCTACCGAGAGTAGTGGGGAGGTGGAGGAGAACACTGTTGAGCCTCGGCCAATGGCATCTGACCAAGGCCTAGATGCCTCCTTGAGTGAGTTACAGAAAGCTGACCCCACTCTTGCAGATTGTCATGAGACAGCTGTCTCTATGGAGGAAATTGTAGACGCAGCAACTGGGTACTACTACAATGATCAGATTTTGATGAGAAAATGGAGACCACAGAGTGCTCCCTTGTCAAATGAGTGGGAGGTAGTCCACCAGGTTATGTTGCCGACCTGCTATAGAGAAAGAGTTTTGGCAGCTGCTCATGATGATCCTATGGGGGGACATCAAGGTATTAATATTACGTATCACAAAATTTTAAAGTATTTTTTCTGGCCCAAGCTGAAAAGTGATGTGGCAAAATTTTGTAATGCATGTATTGTTTGTCAACTTGTTGGGAAACCAAACCAGACTCCACCTAAAGCTCCTCTAAGGCCTATTGTCGCGCCAGAGGAACCATTTTCTCATGTGGTAATGGACTGTGTTGGACCATTACCTAGAACTAAGTCTGGTAATATTTACCTAATCACGATGATGTGTATCACTACTCGTTACCCAGAGGCTTTTGCTGTAAGGAACATCCGAGCAAAAACTGTTGTTGCTCATATGTTGCAATTTTTTTCCACTTTTGGACTGCCTCGGGTCGTGCAAACTGACAATGGTACTAATTTTAAGTCTGATATTTTTGAGCAATTTTGTAAGGAACATGGAATAACTCATAAGGTTTCCATCCCATACCATCCACAGAGTCAGGGGGTAATTGAACGTTTCCATCTAACTCTGAAGCAGATGTTGAAGACATCGTGCGAGAGTTCCCACACCTTCTGGGATGAGAATTTACCGTATGTTTTCTTTGCGGCTAGAGAGGGATTACAAAGTTCACTGGGTTGTTCTCCTTTTGAGTTAGTCTTTGGCCATAAAGTTCGTGGACCCTTGCAAATGTTACAGGAGAATCTGTTAGGGAACGTAACGTTAACCGAAGGTTCGGCTTTCTTTGTGCAACACCACCAGAGACTCAAGGACTGCAAGGCGGCTGCATTAAAGTATCTTGGCAAGGCCCAAGAAGAGATGAAAGAACGTAACGATGCTAAATCTAAGTTACGGATATTTCAGCCTGGCGACCCTGTCCTGGTATTAAAGCCTCGACTAGGGAACACTGTCCCACAAGTACGAAGGTCCCTACATTGTGACAGAAAAGACTGGGGACCTCATGTACAAAGTGAGGCACTCTGACAAACATAACCAGGTAATGCTCGTACATGTAAATCGGATGAAGAAGTTCCAGGGCCCCAGGCCCATTGCACTAACCAATGTTTCCATTTCCAGTGAGAGATGGGATGATTGTTCTGGGGACCCAACTAATCTCATTTTCAATAATTCTAGTTCTGTGAATGCTGTGGAGGAAGGACTGTCCCATTTGCAGATGGCCCAACGTGAAGAGGTGTAGTCGTTGGTTGATGAATTTTCCAGTCTGTTCGGGGAGGTCCCGACCCAGACTGATGCCATTTGCCATGATGTCGAGTTGACGGACTACACTCCCATTCGCCTTCAACCCTATTGGATGAGTCCAGAAAAGAAGGCCATCGTACGGAAGGAGGTCGACTTCTTGCTCCAGCACGGCCTCATCCGGCCAAGCCAGGGCTCTTGGTGCTCGCCCTGCCTTTTGGTCCCCAAACCAGACGGCTCCTGGCGATTATGCACCGACTATCGGCAGCTCAACAAGGTGACCATTGTGGATGCCTATATCCGCTGCCCCTCCTCGAGGACTGCATCGACGAGCTGGGAAATGCCAAGTACGTCTCGAAATTCGACCTCTCGAGGGGGTATTATCAAATCCCACTCACTGAACGTGCTAAACAACTAACTGCGTTCGTGACACCCGAGGGTGTTTTTGAGTATCAAGTGTTACCGTTCGGCTTGCGTAATGCTCCTGCCACGTTCCAGAGACTCATGAACTCTCTGCTCACTTAGGTGCCAAATTGTCGGGCGTATTTAGATGATATTGTGCTCTTTGACAGTAATTGGGCTGACCACATAGCTAGGTTACGCCAGTTGTTCGCAATCTTGAAAAAGGCAAATCTTACCTTAAATGCTAAAAAGTGTCATTTTGGCCAAGGCACAGTGACGTACCTCGGTTATGAAGTGGGCCAAGGAAAAGTGTTACCTCGGCAAGATAAAATCAGTGCCATTCTGGAGTATCCAGTACTAAAGTCTAAAAAGGACGTTCAAAGATTTATCGGTATGTGTGCGTACTATCGACGTTTTTGTCAGAACTTTTCCAGTGTTGCCACCCCTCTCACAGACTTGTTGCGGAAAGCTGTTAAATTTAAGTGGTCATCGGACTGTGCAGAGGCATTTTAAAATTTGAAATTGATCTTAGCTTCCGCCCCAGTGGTTGCTAGTCCAAGGTTCGATCGACCGTTTAAAATTCATGTGGACGCGTCTGACTCGGGTGCTGGTGCAGTGTTGTTGCAAACTGGGGATGATCAAGTGGAACACCCAGAATATTTTTACTCTGTGAAATTCGACAAGGCGCAACGCAATTATTCAGTGGTAGAAAAAGAGGCGTTGGCGCTAGTGTTAACATGTAAAAAGTTTGAAGTTTACCTCACAGGTAATATAGTGGAAGTGTACACGGACCATAACCCACTAGTCTTCCTGACTCAGATGAAGGGTAAGAATAAACGCATCCTCAGGTGGGCGTTGTACCTACAGGACTTCAATCTTTCCATTACCCACCTACCGGGCCGACTCAATGTGATAGCCGACGCTCTGTCCCGGTTGTCTGAATAACATTTATCTGGGCCACAGGAAGCCATTTACCAACTGTCATGCTTTAGTTATTTTTTTTTTTAGGTTCTCCTGTGACATTAAGTATTCCGTGTCCGATTTATTTACTTCCCTGTTTTCTTTTTGTGTATGTTTTTTTTTTCTTTCAGAGAACTCCTTTGTATTTTTCTTGCAGAGAAATTGTTGTTTTTGATTGTTTTTTTTTTTTGTCATATATTTTTTCTTTTTATTCTCTGTATACTCTTACAAAAAAAATATGACTACTATTCTACTAGTCACATTTTTTTTTTCTCTGAAGGGGGAGGAGTGTTACGACCCTGGGTTCTTTAGTGTAAACCAGAGGTCAAAATTGAGTTATTAAACTTAACTATAGTATAGCTGAACGCAACCCTATGCGTCATTGTCTGTATCTTCCCTGCCAGACGTAAGACTATTATTGTTTCTCAAAGAGCATTTAAAGACTGAGCTGGGGGTTGATTATTAAATAATAACATAGGCACCAACTTTGCTTACTAATACTTTCTAATCATTTGTAAAGTAACAATACGTTGCATAGGGGAACATCTTTAATGTGCTTAGCTGCACGATCAATTAGGCTCCTTCCGGCACCACGACATGCGGGAGGCCTAGCTGGTCGCTAGGGGCGTTCTTCTCTGGCTAGCGTTCGTGGGGACGAGACCTACTCTGTGGCTGCACCCCTACTCTCCTCCCTTCTCCTCTTACTCCCCCTCCCCGCTCAGCTCGTTGTCGCCGTGTGGGGGCTTAGTGGGCGGCTGTCGGAGTATGATGCTCCTTGGGACAGTCCTCTGTCCTTTTCTAGCCTTGTGCTCCTGCTGCCGTCCTCTCCAATTCTGCTGGGCATCTTTTCCTTTTCCTTCTGTTTCGTTTTTCTCCCCCCCCTCTTCTCCTATCTGCTTGCCGTTTCCTGCCGACCTTTTGCTCGTTCTGGTTCTTCCCTTGGACTTTTTCTATTTTGACGCCCGGGTGCTTGAGGAGGCATACTCTTGCACCCGTAGAACTGTAGTACCCGACGTCGAGAGCGAGGGGAACCTTTTATTGTCAATCCCCCTTTCGTCACTGAACCCGATCTCGACGGACTGTCGGTTTCTTAAGGTGGCGTTTGTGGGGCGTATACTCACGACGCACCCCTAGGAGGCCCGGCAAGATCGGCGATAGCTTCTTGTTGGGTGTCCTGCCTCTAATTGTGGCTCCATGGTGGGTGTGGGGGCACATTCGTGAATGAATTCTTCTTTTCGTAATGATGATAACCCCTGTTTTGGCTGCTTCTGGTTTACCTTCTCAGGCTCGTGGGGTGGGCGACCAAGCCCCCGAGTCGGTCCGTATTGGAAGACCGGGCTCTGTAGCCTCCGCTGCATTGGGCCCCGACCTTGCTCCTCCTTCGGCCTCTCTGACTCCTTCCCCTGGCTCCCCTCCCTCCTCTGTGGTTGGGTCGAGCCCCAAGCCCCCTGTGGTGACTACCTCGTCCCCTGGCGCGGCTTCTTCTCTAGTTGTAACTACTGCGCCTTTTAACCCCTCTCTCTCTGGGGGTTCTCATCGCTGTCCTCGTCACGGCCGCCCTCGCTCGATTCCTTCCAGTTCTGCTACCTATCAAGCCTTGTTTGGTCCCGCTTCGTGGGCCAAATATTTTGATCTCCTCCCTCTTGATTCTGCGCCTCCTGACGATTTCTCCCTCCATCAACATCTCGTTGATTCCGTGGATGCCTCCATTACTTTCAACCCCACTTGTCTCGGTACACGTGTCGTTGCTGCTCCTTCTCAGGATGCTGCTTCCCGCTTGGCTGCCTTATCCTGCCTTGGCGAGACCCCTGTTCAGGTCTCGAAGAACGCTCAGTTGAATGCCAGTGTTGGCACTATTTTGCTCCCGTCCCATGTTGCGACCGGTGTTTGGGACCTGCACGACTGCCACGACGATATTCGACATATCCTTGCTGCCCAGGGCCATTCTATTCTCCAGGTGGACACGTTTACTCGTCCCCCCTCGTGGTAGTCGCCATCAACCCCTCTCTCTCTTGCTCTCTCTCTTGCTCTCTCTCTCTTGCTCTCTCTCTCTCTTGCTCTCTCTCTCTCTTGCTCTCTCTCTTGCTCTCTCTCTCTCTTGCTCTCTCTCTCTCTTGCTCTCTCTCTCTTGACAAGAGGAAAAATGGCAGGAGGATGCAACAGGGACACAGGAAACAGCCAGAGTGACCAAACGAAGGAAATGTTAACCCAAGTTCTGGAGGAATTCAGGAGGGAGATGCATGAAATGAGGATTACAATTAACAATCTGCAAAGTGACCTGACATCAGCAAGGGAGGAGATCAAATCCCTCACAGAGAAAAATAAAGAGACCGAGCATCAGACTATCATCCAAAGAGAAGGTGGGAATGTTACATTGGAAGGAAATGCCTCTGTACCTGAAACATTTGCGGACATACTGAAAAAGAGCTCAGAAGCAATGGCCACAGTGAGGGAGATAGCCATGCAAGCTGCTACCTCACAGGAAGCAGCAAGGTGCACCACTCAGCTGCTGGAGAGAAAAAGATCAGTGGTAGTTGTAGGCATCAAAGAACAGGAAGGATCCAACAGGCAAGAATGGAATAGCAAGGATAGAGAGGCAGTACATGGGCTACTGAAGGGGTTACAGATGGAAGGGGCTGAACAAAACATTGAGAAGGTTTTCAGGTTGGGCTGGTACAAGGACAAAAACCGACTTGTAAAGATGGTGTTTACAAACGAAACCACGAAGGAGGATATTCTCGAAAGGAAGAATCGTCTGCAGCATGTGGAGGGATACAAAAAAGTATTCCTGCAGAGGGACAGGATGAAGGAGGAGAGAGCCAGGGCAGCAGAGGCAAGGAGGAAGCGCAGGGAGAGAGGAGCAAACCAGGAAATCACAGCCCCCAACACAACAGTCCTAGAGACAAGAGGGGAACCCAAGACCAGCATCCCAGCAACACCAGAGGGGAGGGTAACACCACCACCCCCCTCTGCATAGAAACCCTCCCTTCCCCTCACCCTACCTGCCCCCACCCAACCCTCCCTCCCCCCCACCCCATTCTGACCCTGTCACCCCTTCCCCATTCCCGTCATGTCCCCCCTCCCACCTTTCCCCCCCTGTCTCCCCTCCCTCTTCATCCCATACCCTCCCTATCCCTCCTCCCCCCTCACCCAGTATCCTCCATGTCCCCCCTATCTCCTTAACCCACACCCTACCTGCCCCCCCTTCCCTTAAACCCCACCCCGTACCCCAAAATCCTCTGAGACCCTGCAAACCACCTCACAGATCTTCTCATCCACGGAACAGCTTCCTACACCAGCAGAATGCTCGCCAAGAAAGGGACAAGAAAATGAACAGAAGAAAGTGAGCTTCAAGGCAATGTACACTAACATAGATGGGATTACAAATAAAACATGTGAACTCAGAGAATGGGCACTAGAAGAAAACCCAGACATAATAGCACTCACAGAAACAAAGCTAACGAAAACTATAACAAAAGCAGTGTTTCTACAGGGCTACTATGTAGTGAGGAAAGAGAGAGAAGGGAGAGGAGGAGGTGGTGTAGCTTTGCTACTAAGAGAAGGTTGGAGTTTCGAAGAGATGGTAATTCAGAACTGTGAAGGTTTCAGTGACTACATATCAGGCACCATAGCAACTGGAGGACAGAAAATTATAGTAGTAGTCATATATAACCCCCCACCGAATGACAGAAGACCCAGACAGGAATATGATAGAAACAACTTGGCCACCATCAATATAATAGAGAGAGCAGCTTCTGTGGCTAGCAGGAATGGATCCAGACTACTAATCATTGGAGACTTCAACCACGGGAAGATAGATTGGGGGAACAGAGACCCACATGGAGGCCCAGACACATGGAGGGCTAAGCTGATGGATGTGGCAACAAGAAACTTTCTAAGTCAACACGTCAAGGGACCGACAAGAAAGAGAGGAGAGGATGAACCAGCCTTGCTTGATCTGATATTTACCCTAAATGAGTCGGATATAAGGGAAGTTAAGTTGGAAGCACCCTTGGGAATGAGTGATCATAGTGTATTGAGCTTTGAGTACCTGGTTTAGCTAGGAATTATCACCCCCAAAAAAGAACTGGGAAACAAAGGGCTGGTGTACCGAAAGGGAAACTATGAGGAGATGAATAAATTCCTATGGGATATACATTGGGACACAGAACTCGGAACCAAGTCCGTACAAGACATGATAGACTATGTCACCCAAAAATGTCAGGAGGCTGTAAACAGGTTTGTCCTAGTCCGACAGGAAAAAACAAAGAAGCAAAGGAAGAATCCGTGGTTTAATAGGGAATGTATGAAAGCAAAGGAGCTGAACAAAAGGGCATGGAGGAACTTCCGTAATAACTGAACACCAGAAAGTAGAAAGATACCAGAGAACCAGGAACAAGTATGTTAGTGTGAGAAGAGCAGCTGAGAAAAGGTATGAAAATGATATAGCTAATAAAGCCAAGACCGAACCAAAGCTACTACACAGTCACATCAGGAGGAAGACAACAGTGAAGGAACAGGTGATGAAACTTAGGGTGGGCGAGGACAGGTACACAGATAATGACAAAGAGGTGTGTGAAGAACTGAACAGAAGGTTTCAGGAGGTCTTTACAATAGAACAGGGAGAAGTCACGGCGCTAGGAGAGGTGGCAGCAAACCAGGTGACCTTGGAAAGGTTCGAAATTACAAGAGATGAAGTCAAGAAGCACCTATTGGAGCTGGATGTGAGAAAAGATGTTGGGCCGGACGGAATCTCACCATGGGTATTGGAAGAGTGTGCAGGAGCACTTTGCTTGCCACTCTCCATAGTGTATAGTAGGTCACTGGAGACGGGAGACCTACCAGAAATATGGAAGACTGCTAATGTAGTACCAATATACAAAAAGGGTGACAGCCAAGAGGCACTGAACTACAGACTAGTGTCCTTATCTTGTATACCATGCAAGGTGATGGAGAAGATTGTGAGAAAAAACCTAGTAACACATCTGGAGAGAAGAGACTTCGTGACAACCCATCAACATTGGTTCAGAGAGGGTAAATCTTGCCTTACAGGCTTGATAGAATTCTACGATCAGGTAACAAAGATTAAGCAAGAAAGAGAAAGATGGGCGGACTGCATTTTTTTTGACTGTCGGAAAGCCTTTGACACAGTACCCCATAAAAGGTTGATGCATAAGCTGGAGAAAAATGCAGGAGTAATTGGTAGGGCGCTCCAGTGGATAAGGGAGTATCTAAGCAATAGGAAGCAGAGAGTTACAGTGAGGGTTGAGACCTCAGAATGGCGTGAAGTCACCAGTGGAGTCCCACAGGGCTCTGTGCTTGGACCTATCCTGTTTCTGATATACGTAAATGATCTCCCAGAGGGTATAAACTCATTCGTCGCAATGTTTTCTGACGACGCCAAAATTATGAGAAGGATTAAGACAGAGGAGGACAGCTTGAGGCTTCAAGAAGACCTGGACAAGCTGCAGGAATGGTCAAACAAATGGCTATTAGAGTTTAACCCAAGCAAATGTAATGTAATGAAGATAGGGGTAGGAAGCAGGAGGCCAGATACAAGGTATCATTTGGGAGATGAGATACTTCAAGAGTCAGAGAGAGAGAAAGACCTGGGGGTTGATATCACGCCAGACCTGTCCCCTGAAGCCCATATCAAGAGGATAACATCAGCAGCATATGCCAGGTTGGCTAACATAAGAACGGCCTTAGAAACTTGTGTAAGGCATCTTTCAGAACATTATATACCACATATGTCAGACCAATCCTGGAGTATGCGGCTCCAGCATGGAGTCCATATCTAGTCAAGCATAAGACTAAACTGGAAAAGGTTCAAAGGTTTGCCACCAGACTAGTACCCGAGCTGAGAGGTATGAGCTACGAGGAGAGACTACGGGAATTAAACCTCACTTCGTTGGAAGACAGAAGAGTTTGGGGGGACATGATCACCACATTCAAGATTCTCAAGGGTATCGACAGGGTTGATAAAGACAGGTTATTTAACACAAGGGGCACACGCACTAGGAGACACAGGTGGAAACTGAGTGCCCAAATGAGCCACAGAGATATTAGAAAGAACTTTTTTAGTGTCAGAGTGGTTGACAAATGGAATGCATTAGGAAGTAATGTGGTGGAGGCTGACTCCATACACAGTTTAAGTGTAGATATGATAGAGCCCAATAGGCTCAGGAACCTGTACACCTGTTGATTGACGGTTGAGAGGCGGGACCAAAGAGCCAGAGCTCAACCCCCGCAAGCACAACTAGGTGAGTACAACTAGGTGAGTACACACACACACACACACACACACACACACACACAGATACTCATACACAGGGCATGGAGAAACTATAGAAATTACAGGTCACTTGAGAGCAGAGAAAGATACCAGAGCGCCAGGAATGAATATGTCAGGGTGAGAAGTGATGCAGATAGACAATATGAAAATGACATAGCAAGCAAGTCAAAGACTCAACCTAAATTGCTGCACAGCCACATCAGGAGAAAACCAACAGTGAAGGAGCAGATAATGAAACTGATGATAGGGGCAGACAGATTCACTACACACGACAAGGAAGTGTGTGAGGAATTCAATAAGAAATTCCAGGAGGTCTTCACATTAGAGCAAGGAGAAGTTCTTAAGATTAGAGAGGGAATAGTTAACCAGGCACCACTGGTTTAGTCTCCGTGGCGTAGTAGTAAGACGCTCGCCTGGCGTTCCGCGACCGCTTTGTCCTGGGTTCGTATCTTGGCCGGGGAGGATTTACTGGGTGCAAATCCTTAGCTGTAGCCTCTGTTGAACTCAACAGTAAAATGGTTACCTGGTTGTTAAACGCTTCTTCGCGGGGGTCGTATTCCGGAGAACTTAGGATTAGGGACTTGCCCGAAATGCTACGCGCACTAGTGGCTGAACAAAAATGTGACAACTCTTCTATATATAAATAAAAAAAAGAAAAACTAGAAGAGTTTGGGATTATCAGTGAGGATGTAAGGAAGCTCTTGGTAGAGTTGGATGTGACAAAGGCTATAGGCCCGGATGGAATCTCCCCTTGGATACTAAAGGAAGGAGCAGAAGCACTGTGCTTGACACTCTCCATAGTGTATAAAAAATCACTGGTAACAGGGGAACTGCCAGATATTTGGAAGAAGGCTAATATAGGCCCGATATACAAGAAGGGGGATAGACAGGAGGCACTGAACTACAGGCCAGTGTCCCTAATTTGCATACCATGCAAGTTAAAGAAGAAGATTGTGCAAAAAAACTAATGGAATATCTGAAGCGGAAGAACTTTGTAACACAGCACCAGCATGGGTTCAAGGATGGTAAGTCCTGCCTCACAGGATTAATTGACCACAACGTCTAAGCAAGAGAGAGAGGGGTGAGCAAACTGCATAATTTTTGGATTGCCAGAAAGCCTTTGACAGAGTACCACACAAGAAACTAGTGCAAAAGCTGGAGATGCAGGCAAGAGTGAAAGGGAAGGTACTCCACTGGATAAGGGAATACCTAAGCAACAGAAGATAGCAAGTCACTGTGAGGGGTGAGGTCTCAGATTGGTGATACGTCACCAGTGGGGTCCCCCAGGGTTCAGTCCTTGGACCTATACTGTTTCTGATAATCTCAAAATAAATAATAATCTCAAATAAATCTCAAAATAAACAATACCCAAATTTGTAACAAATTAGATGGCAAATTCCTTGGCATTCTCATTGACCACAAGCTTAATTTCCAGGGACACATTCTAAACATATCAAAAAAAGTTTCAAAAACTGTGGGCATTCTTTCTAAGATCAGATATTATGTACCACGCCCTGCCCTGGTGACTCTCTATTACTCCCTTATCTATCCATATCTCAACTATGGTATTTGTGCTTGGGGCTCTACTACCCAAAATCACTTACGTCCTCTAATTACTCAATACAAAGCTGCTATTAGGACAATATCCAATTCTGGCCCCAGACATCACTCGGTACCCCTACTTAAATCTCTGAATATGTTAGACATTAAGTCACTGCACATTCTCTCATGTGTATTATACATATATAAAACGCTAAACTATAATGCCAATCCTGATCTCAAAAGCTTCATAGAAGGTTGTATCAGAACCCATGAGCATCACACCAGAAATAAATACAGTTTTGATATTCCTAGAGTACGACTTAATCAAACTAGAAATGCTCTACAAATCAAGGGGCCCAGAATGTGGAATGACCTTCCCAACCATGTTAAAGACTGTACCTCTCTCAACCAGTTTAAGTTAAAAGCGAAGCTATACCTAATAAATTCCCTGTAACCTACCTTACCCTTCTATTGTCAACCAATGTCTGTTTTTTTCTTTAAAGAGCGCTGTTTGTCGACATAATTGTATTTGTGCTGCTTTTTCATCTATGTTTTCATTTCTTGTTTTCATTCTACTCATTATGCTCAATTAGTATTAAGCTTGTCATTTAAGTTTATCATGCCCGAAACGCTTTGCGTAATAGTGGCTTTAGGCATTGTATGTACTAGCTATACCTATAAGTTAAACAATCCTTGTAAATATTTATTGTATGTATGTACCTTACCTAAATAAAATTGTATTGTATTGTATTGTATTGATATATGTAAATAATCTCCCAGAGGGTATAGAATCATTCTTCTCATTGTTTGTTGATGATGCAAAAATTATGAGGAGGATTAAGACAGAGGAAGATGTATGAGTATGAGAAGATAGTATGAACCATTCATCCAATACAAATTGAATGAATGGTCCAACAAATGGCTAATAAAGTTCAACCCGAGTAAATGTAAGGTAATTAAACTAGGCGATGGAAACAGGCCAGACACAGGATACCGAAAGGGAGATGAAGATTTTCATGAAACAGACAAAGAGAAAGATCTAGGAGTTAATATCACACCAAACCTGTCTCCTGAAACCCACATCAAAAGAATAACATCTGCGGCGTATGCGAGGCTGGCTAACATCAGAACTGCCTTCAGGAACCTGTGTAAGGAATCATTCAGAACCTTGTATACCACATATGTAAGACCAATCCTGGAGTATGCGGCCCCAGCATGGAGCCCGTACCTTGTCAAGCACAAGACGAAGCTGGAAAAAGTTCAGAGGTATGCCACTAGACTAGTCCCAGAACTCAGAAGCGCTACCAAAGGGCCAAAGAGCCAGAGGTCAACCCCCACAAGCACAACTATGTGAGTATAACTAGGTGAGTACACAGCCTCGCCTCGCGGCTGAGTGGACAGTGCTCGGGGGGTCGTAGTCATAAGGACCTGGGTTTGATTCCCGGAGCAGGCGGAAACAAATGGACAGAATTTCTTTCACCCTGATGTACTGTTCACCTAACAGTAAATAAGTACCTGGGAGTTAGATGTGTCTTCCTGTTGATGTGTGTGTCTAAGAAATATATATGTTGTAGACTGTGGGGGTTTTCTCTTTTGCTTTCCCGACTGCAATGCATACGTCGCCAATGTACATGTGGCAGACGCTTCACGAAGCTGTCGGAATCAGCAGAGAAAATACGAGAGCAACCGTACAGGGCCTGGGAGCAAGGTCGAGTTAGTCCTTGAGGGTCTCTTCTCAGACTAGCCTCACCTGGTCCTGGTCCACGTTGATCGTTGGAATCTCCTCAATGATTTAACACTTTAAGGGACTCCTAGGGTCCTCATCACATTTATAGTTTAGTGAATATAGGCAACGCGGTGTTGGAGACACCTGGAGCTGAAGGCTTGAGTAATTGATTAGCAGTATTCAGAAGTGGTTCAACGGAAACACCGCATAAATCTTAACAGTAGTTTATTTACTAACTTAACCACTAATACAAAGGGTGCTTGATTTACTTTAGATTGGTGTCAGAAAGGCTATGGTTGTATTAGCAAGACTCTTGACGTCTGGCTAATGGACTCGGATCCACTCGTGGCGAAACACCTAACTTAACACAGTTGACAGCCAATCATTAACACCGCAACCTAACTGCCGGTATGCAAAGGGATCACAAGAGTTCCAACCGGATACTCGGGTAATGATGATATGCAATGAACACAATGGCACTGTCAATGGGACAGGCAATAACATGCACAATAATAATATCACACAATAGCTAAATGTGTGGTGTATGTGAAGCTCACATTCACAGACGAGTGTAATGCCGTGATACCACACAGATAAACACGCATACACCGTCGGGTGTCTTCACTTATAACCTGTGACAGGTATGAGTAGGTGATAACTGTGGTTGATCCCTCAGATCAACACAGACAGACACAATAAAACAATGACAAGATCTTGTACTTACAGGTAGGGTACCTCTCTTATTCACTCACTCACTCAGGCACATTTATGCAAGAACTCGTAGGTGGCCTGATAGCTGGTTTCCTCGTTCTGACGTGAGACCATTGACGACAGGCTTTCCCACAAACCGTACTTGACACAGCGTACTCGCAGGAGGGCGCATTGTATGTCAACAGACACACGCACACACACTTGCTGGCACTGGCGATGAGTAAGGTGGTGACGTCACGTAGTACTGTGAGGGCAGTGGCAGGCGGCTCGAGGCTACCGATGTATTGAGGTACAAGCTACACGCTCTGGACCGAGTGGTGGCTGCAGGTTATGTGTTACCATGCAGGTACACTTGTGGTAAAGTCACACACAGGTTACTTAGGTGGCGGCACAGCCTTAGTTCACTCTACGTTCACACAGACGATCTTTGTCACCAGGGGTTACCTGATACCAGTCTGTTTCGCTCTGGTGATTTATCACTACTAGGCTTCTAAACAATATATTCACAGTCGCGATTCCGGGCGAGTGTTGGTATATCGAAAAGACGCCGAGTTTAACTTGACAGTGAGGAATGGACGGTGTTCAGTCTATTGGCCGATAGACAGAACAGAACATGTCCTCTGTGCAAGGGCTCCCTCACGTGAATGCTCTTGCCTGGGGCTCCAGGCATCTCGTGGGACACACAAAGGGTTACAATTTAACCAATGACATTGCAGCAAAAGAGAGGGGACCAATCATATTGATCGTTCCCTGATCAGTAGCAGAGGTGACGTCATGAACACATCACGACCATGTCACAGTTGTTATTCTCCATATGCCAGTTGAGGTTGACTACAGGGTCAGCCTGTCCTGTTACGTTGCTGGCGTCTCTGTACTCTCTCACGCTGGCACCAGCCAATGTACTCACTGACCCTTTGTGGCCAGTATGCTTAACTTCCCTGTATCTACTTCCTGCCTGGACATACGGCGACCTCCGTATTATAAACGTGTTCCTGGTTAAGTGGGCATTCTGGAGATACCCAACATGCCAGGTCACTATCCAGGGTTAACAGAGCATGAAGATCCAGGCTTGTGCATGAAGATCGGTGCACTGTGCTCTGCAATGAGCCATTCAAGTCAGCTGTGGGAAAATCTTGAGAGACCTACTCTCACATAGACATAATAGAAAAAAATTGATTATAAAGGCGGAATCCAAGAGCTAAGAGCTCGATTCTGCAGATATAAATAGTAAACACAAATAGTAAATACACACACACACACCCATAAGTGTAGATATGCTTCTGCTTCAATTGTAGATATGATAGAGCCCAGTAGTCTCAGGAACCTGTACATTCGTTGATTGACAGTTGAGAGGTAAGTAAACACACACAGAGTCTATACCCAGAGGGTATAGACTCATTCCTCTCAATGTTTGCTGCCGACGCCAAAGTTATGAGAAGGATTAAGACAGAGGAGGACTGCTTGAGGCTTCAAGAAGACCTGGACAAACTGAAGGAATGCTCGAACAAATGGTTGTTAGAGTTTAACCCAAGAAAATCTAATGTAATGAAAATAGGTGTAGGGAGCAGGAGACCAGATACAAGGTATCATCTGGGAGATGAAATACTTCAAGAGTCAGTGAGAAAGACCTTGGGGGTTGATATCACGCCAGACCTGTCTCCTGAAACCCATATCAAGAGGTTTACATCAGTGGCATTTGCCAGGTTGGTTAAAATAAGAACGGCTTTAGAAACTTGTGTAAGGCATCTTTCAGAACTTTGTATACCACATGTGTCAAACCAATCCTTGAGTATGCGGCTCTAGCATGGAGTTATTCTCTAGTCAAGCATAAGACTAAAATGAAAAAGGTTCAAAGGTTTGCACAAGACTAGTACGCGAACTGAGGGGTATGAGCTACGAGGAGAGACTACGGGAATTAAACCTCACGTCACTGGGAGACATAAGAGTTAGGGGGGACATGATCACCACATACAAGATTCTCAGAGGAATTGATAGAGTAGATAAAGACAGACTATTTACCACAAGGGGCACACACACTAGGGGACACAGGTAGAAATTGAGTGCCCAAATAAGCCATAGAGACATTAGATAGAATTTTTACAGTGTCAGAGTAGTAGACAAATGGAATGCATTAGGCAGTGATGTGGTGGAGGCTGACTCCATACACAGTTTCAAGTGTAGATATGATAGAGCTCAGTAGGCTCAGGAATCTGTACACCAGTTGATTGACAGTTGAGAGGCGGGACCAAAGAGCCAGAGCTCAATCCCCGCAAGCACAACTAGGCAAGTACAACAAGGCAACTAGATAAGCACACACACACACACACACACACACACACACACGCCTCGTAGGGGCCTTGTAGCCTGGTGGATAGCGCGCAGGACTCGTAATTCTGTGGCGCGGGTTCGATTCCCGCACGAGGCAGAAACAAATGGGCAAAGTTTCTTTCACCCTAAGTGCCCCTGTTACCTAGCAGTAAATAGGTACCTGGGAGTTAGTCAGCTGTCACGGGCTGCTTCCTGGGGTGTGTGTGTGTGGTGTGGAAAAAAAAAAAAAAAAATAAGTAGTAAACAGTTGATTGACAGTTGAGAGACGGGCCGAAATTGCAAAGCTCAACCCCCGCAAAAACACAACTAGTAAACACACACACACACACACTGTGTCACTTGTCACTTGTGCGATGGTCACTTGTCTTGTGACCATCGTGTTGGGTGGACATGGGGTTGGGAGCTCCTGGTTCACTAGTGGAGTGGGAGGGGTAATCAGGCAACTTCGAAGTGAAAAAGTGTGTACAAGTGAATGAAAAAACCTTGGGTTTTGACCAAAGCCATAAGGTAGTGAAGAAAAACAGTTTAAATAGCGTAATTCAAAATAGTTGAGGAAGTACTGTGGCAGTGTGCAGTGTGAAAGCAGACCTCACCGGACTCTGACCGCGTGACCTCACCCCCGGCAGCAACCCTTCTACCACCACGTGGGACGACGATTGGAGATTCACTCACCTATTGTGTTAGCAGGACGGTAAGATACTTGGAACCCCTGTGGGTAAGGTTGCATTATAGCAATGACTAGGTCAGGAAGGGTGTCTAGGTTCAATAGTATTATGATTGAGAAGAAGATAGGTTTGTGGAGAAGATGATTGGGAAATTTGTAGAGAAGAGGGATGTTTGGATAGATGATCTAATCCAGGGGATTAAAAGTGGAGTCTTTAATAAGATACAGGACGAGGTTTAAAGACTCAAACAAGAGTTTATGGATTATATTCAAGAGGAAATCACGAAGAGCAGGGTAGAATGGCAAGGAGAAATATCTAGGCTTACTAATGAATTTGGCAGGAATAAGGGAAGCTTGGCAGGGGAAGGGGGAGTAGTAGTAGGTGGAGTAGCGGGTGTGGGAGGGGTGGGGGTCAGCTAGGGAGGGGGCCACCAGCATGACCCTGAACTGAGAAAGAGGACAATCATAATCCATGGATTGCTTGAAGCCAGGGCACCATCGAGGCAGGAAAGGATGGAGATTGAGGATTTGGAGCTACAGGGGATCTTGAGAGACATGAGAGCCCAGATGGCAGGTGGTGAACATGAGGTGCAAGTTTAACGATGCATTGGACCATACAACTGTAACAGGAAACGACCTGTCCTGGTACAGTTCACTAACGAAGAGGCAGTGGATTACATACTGCATCACAAACACTTACTCAGAGGTAGCGAAAATTACTACAACGTATATATTGACAAATTCATGACGAAGGAGGAACAGATTGCCCACAGAGCAAGCAAACAACAATACAACTCTTCCCATTTGAGAGTAGCTACACACCCCAGTGCTAATCCACCCCATGCTAACCAGCTCACACTTGCTTCTCAGGTCACTCCTTCCCCAAATCAGCTGCCCCTGCTTATCTCCCCAACACATCCCTTGACCCCTCTGACCCCACTGCAGTCAAATTCATCCCACATTCCAAGGACCCCCTCATCACCTCAACCCCCAAAACCCGTCCAGCCCTCATCCCCTCAACCCCCAAAACCCACCCAGCCCTCATCCCCTCAACCCCCAAAACCCACCCAGCCCTCATCCCCTCAACCCCCAAAACCCACCCAGCCCTCATCCCCTCAACCCCAAGAACCCACCTAGCCCTCATCCCCTCAACACCCAAAGCCTACCCAGCCCTCACCCCTCCTCATCCCCTCTCATTCCATGTGACCCCCCTCCCTTGTGAGGGGGGTGGGAAGTTCCCCCCACATATCCTTCCCCCTTCCAACCTCTCAACCTCTACCTGACTCCCAACCTTACGCTATCTCCCAACCCCTCTATGCCCTCCCTAATCTTCAGACCCAGTATGCCCTTCCTACTCCAGACCTACCTACCCAGGCCCTACCCCAGACCCTCCTACCTACCTTCCTAGAAGCCCAGCCCCCAGTAGCCCCCCAAGCACCCCTCCTGACCTCTTTCACCACCCATACACCCCCCGGACCCCCCCCCAGACACCCCCTGGATCCCCCCGGACATCCCCCGGATCCTCCCCGCCCCCAGACACCCCCCAGATCCCCCCTGCCCCCAGTCACCCCCCAGACACCCCCCAGATCCCCTCAGACCCCCAGAGAAAGGGAGAACTCTGGTACAAGAGTTTCCATGAAGAATCTCAAGGTTTGGTACACCAATGCTGATGGGGTATCTAATAAAGCAGAAGAGATAAAAGAAAGAGTGAGTGAAGCAGATCCTGACATAGTTGCAATTGTGGAAACTAAAATTAATGACATGATCTCAGATGCAATCTTTCCTGAAGGGTACCAGGTGATACGAAAAGAGAGGACACAGAGACAGGGAGGGGGAGTAGCACTCCTAATAAAGCGGAAATGGAAGTTTGAAGACCTGGGAAATCGAGTTACCAATGAGTGCACAAGCTTCGTACATGGAACTCTGACAGTAGATGGGAGGAAGATTGTGATCTTGGTAATCTACAATCCCCCACCAAACAGTAGAAGACCCAGGCAGGAGTATGATGACAACAACAAAGCATGTATAGATGAACTGCAGAAGGCAGCAACACTAGCCCACAGAATGAGAGTGAAGCTGCTGATCATGGGGGACCTAAATCATGGAGAGATAAATTGGGAATCAAGGAATCCCCATGGAGGGGACGAAACGTGGGGAGCAAAATTAGTAGATGATATAGACAGGAATTTCCTGACACAACATGTGAAGGAAGACACAAGGGAAAGAGGAGGAGATGCACCGAGCCTATTAGACCTGATTTTCACTCAGAACGTAGAAGATATCGAGAATTTAGAGCATGAAATACCTCTAGGGGCCAGTGACCATTGTGTCCTAGTCTTTGACTACATGATGGAATTCAAACTTATGACCATGGGACAAGAGATCTGGGAAAGGACAGCTGACTACAGGAAAGGGGACTATAAGAGGATAAGGGACTATCTGGGTGAAGTGCAGAGGGAGGAAGAAATTAGAGGAAAAACAGTCCAAGATATGATGAACCTAGTCATACAGAAATGCCAGGAGGCCGAAGAGAGATTTATACCAACGGTAAAGGGAAAAAATAAGAAGGAATATAATAACCCATGGTTTAATAGACAGTGTCAGGAAGCAAAAATGGCCAGCAGGCGGGAGTGGAGGAAGTACAGAAGACAAAGAACAGAGGACAACAGGATCAGATACAACAGAGCTAGGAACGATTACATTAACATAAGACGAACATCGGAAAGGGACTATGAGAACGATATTGCAATCAAAGCGAAAAAACAACCTAAGTTACTACATAGTCATATAAGAAGAAAAATGTTGGTGAACGACCAAGTGACAAGACTAAGGAAGACAGAGGGGGCATATACTGAAAGTGACAAGGAAATCTGTGAGGCACTGAATGCCAGTTTCCATGGAGTGTTCACTACCGAGCCTGAGCAGCTCCCATTGTTGGAAGGGGTTACCCTAGATGAAAGACTATCAGATATAGAGGTGACAGCAGAGGAGGTAATGAAACAGTTGACAACTCTAGATGCAACTAAAGCAGTTGGACCAGACAAAGTATCACCGTGGATACTAAAAGAAGCAGCACAGGCCCTCAGCGTGCCTCTGGCAATGATCTTTAATGAGTCACTTATGTCAGGAGAATTGCCCAGTTGCTGGAAGAAGGCAAATGTCGTGCCGATCTTCAAGAAAGGTGATAGGGAGGAGGCACTTAACTATACCTGTATCACTGACAAGCATCCCCTGTAAAATACTGGAAAGAATAATTAGGCTACGACTGGTTGCACACTTGGAGAACATTAGGTTTGTGAACAAACATCAACATGGGTTCTGGACAGGGAAATCGTGCCTAACAAACCTTCTGGAATTCTATGATAAAATAACGAGGATAAGACAGGACAGAGATGGTTGGGCAGACTGCATATTTCTGGACTGCCAAAAAGCCTTTGATACAGTACCGCACATGAGACTGCTGTTCAAGCTCGAGAGGCAGGCTGGGGTGGGGGGAAAGGTCCTAGCATGGATAAGGAACTACCTAACAGGAAGGAGCCAAAGAGTTACAGTAAGGGGCGAGAAGTCGGACTGGCGAACAGTAACAAGTGGAGTACCACAAGGATCGGTGCTGGGACCAATTCTATTTCTTGTATATGTTAACGACATGTTTACAGGCGTGGAGTCCTACATGTCGATGTCTGCGGATGACGCAAAGTTGATGAGAAGAGTTGTGACAGATGAGGATTGCAAGATCCTCCAAGAGGACCTGAACAGGTTGCAGAGATGGTCAGAGAAATGGCTACTGGAATTCAACACGAGCAAATGTAAAGTTATGGAAATGGGACTAGGAGATAGGAGACCAAAGGGACAGTACACAATGAAGGGGAACAGCCTACCTGTAACGACCCGTGAAAGAGACCTAGGGGTGGACGTAACACCTAATCTATCTCCTGAGGCACATATAAATAGGATAACGACAGCAGCGTACTCGATCTACACTGGCAAAAGTTAGAACACCATTCAGAAACCTAAGTAAGGAGGCATTTAGGGCGCTTTACACTGCCTACGTAAGGCCAGTCTTAGAGTATGCCGCCTCATCATGGAGTCCCCATCTGAAGAAGCATATAATGAAACTGGAAAAGGTTCAGAGGTTTGCAACGAGACTCGTCCCAGAGCTACGAGGGATGGGGTATGAGGAGCGCCTGAGGGAACTGTGCCTTACGACACTAGAAAGAAGAAGGGAGAGGGGGGGACATGATAGGAACGTATAAGATACTCAGAGGGATTGACAGAGTGGACATAGACGAAATGTTCACACGGAATAGTAACAGAACGAGGGGACATGGATGGAAGCTTGAAACTCAGATGAGTCACAGAGATGTTAGGAAGTTTTCTTTTAGCGTGTGAGTAGTGGGAAAATGGAATGCACTTCAGGAACAGGTTGTGGAAGCAAATACTATTCATAATTTTAAAACCAGGTATGATAGGGAAATGGGACAGGAGTCATTGCTGTAAACAACCGATGCTCGAAAGGCGGGATCCAAGAGTCAATGCTCGATCCTGCAGACAACTAGGTAAGTACAACTAGGTGAGTACACACACACACACACACACACACACACACACACACACAATCACAACCTACAAAATCCTCAGGGGAATCGACCGGGTAAACAAGGATAAACTATTCAACACTGGAGGGACGCGAACAAGGGGACACAGGTGGAAGCTGAGTACCCAAATGAGCCACAGAGACATTAGAAAGAACTTTTTCAGTATCAGAGTAGTTAGTAAATGGAATGCACTAGGAAGTGTTATGGTGGAGGCTGACTCCATACACATTTTCAAATGTAGATATGATAGAGCCCAGTAGGCTCAGGAACCTGTACACCAGTTGATTGACGGTTGAGAGGCGGGACCAAAGAGCCAGAGCTCAACCCCCGCAAGCACAATTAGGTGAGTACACACACATGGGACCAAAGAGCCAGAGCTCAACCTCCGCAAGCACAAATAGGTGATTACAAATAGGTGAGTACAGACTCCTAGGGGGGGGGGGTCTGGTAGCTGAGTGGACAGCGCGCGGGACTTGTAATCTTGTTGGCCTGGTTCGATCCCCGGACTAGGCACAGAGAAATGGACAGAGTTTCTTTCACCCTGATGCCCCTGTTACCTACTAGTAAATAGGTACCTGGGAGTTAAACAGCTGTTACGGGCTACTTCCTGGGTGTGTACTTACTTCCCTAGTTGTATTCACCTAGTTGTGCTTGCAGACGTTGAGCTCTGGCTCTTTGGTCCCGCCTCTCAACTGTCAATCAACTAATGTACAGGTTCCTGAGCCTATTGGGCTCTATCATATCTACACTTGAAGCTATGTATGAAGTCAGCCACCACCACATCACTTCCTAATGCATTCCATTCCATTCCATTTGTGTGTGTGTGTGTGTGTGTGTGTGTGTGTAATTACCTAAGTGTAATTACCTAAGTGTAGTTACAGGATGAGAGCTACGCTCGTGGTGTCCCGTCTTCCCAGCACTCTTTGTCATATAACGCTTTGAAACTACTGACGGTCTTGGCCTCCACCACCTTCTCACTTAACTTGTTCCAACCGTCTACCACTCTATTTGCGAAGGTGAATTTTCTCATATTTCTTCGGCATCTGTGTTTAGCTAGTTTAAATCTATGACCTCTTGTTCTTGAAATTCCAGGTCTCGGGAAGTCTTCCCTGTCGATTTTATCAATTCCTGTTACTATTTTGTATGTAGTGATCATATCACCTCTTTTTCTTCTGTCTTCTAGTTTTGGCATATTTAATGCTTCTAACCTCTCCTCGTAGCTCTTGCCCTTCAGTTCTGGGAGCCACTTAGTAGCATGTCTTTGCACCTTTTCCAGTTTGTTGATGTGCTTCTTAAGATATGGGCACCACACAACAGCTGCATATTCTAGCTTTGGCCTAACAAAAGTCATGAACAATTTCTTTAGTATATCGCCATCCATGTATTTAAATGCAATTCTGAAGTTAGAAAGCATAGCATAGGCTCCTTGCACAATATTCTTTATGTGGTCCTCAGGTGATAGTTTTCTATCTAGAACCACTCCTAGCTCTCTTTCTTTATCAGAATTCTTTAAAGATTTCTCACATAATATATAGGTTGTGTGGGGTCTATGTTCTCCTATTCCACATTCCATAACATGACATTTATTAACATTAAATTCCATTTGCCAAGTGGTGCTCCATATACTTATTTTGTCCAGGTCTTCTTGAAGGGCATGACAGTCATCTAAATTTCTTATCCTTCCTATTATCTTAGCATCATCAGCAAACATGTTCATATAATTCTGTATACCAACTGGTAGATCATTTATGTACACAATAAACATCACTGGTGCAAGAACTGAACCCTGTGGTACTCCACTTGTGACATTTCTCCATTCCGATACATTGCCTCTGATTACTGCCCTCATTTTTCTATCAGTCAGAAAATTTTTCATCCATGATAGAAGCTTACCTGTCACCCCTCCAATATTTTCCAGTTTCCAGAACAACCTCTTATGTGGAACTCTGTCAAAAGCCTTTTTTAGGTCCAGATAGATGCAGTCAACCCAACCATCTCTTTCCTGTAATATCTCTGTGGCTCGATCATAGAAACTGAGTAAATTCGATACACAGGATCTTCCAGATCGAAAACCATACTGTCTGTCTGATATTATATCATTTCTCTCTAGGTGTTCTACCCATTTAGTTTTGATTAGTTTTTCCAATACTTTCACTATTACACTTGTCAATGATACAGGTCGATAATTGAGGGGGTCTTCCCTGCTGCCACTTTTGTAGATTGGAACTATGTTAGCCTGTTTCCACCCGTCTGCTACGATTCCTGTACACAGGGATGCCTGAAAGATCAGGTGAAGTGGAATGCTGAGCTCAGATGCACATTCTCTCAGAACCCATGGTGAAACGCCATCTGGGCCAGCTGCTTTGTTCTTACCGAGCTCCTTGAGCATTTTTTCCACTTCGTCTCTAGACACCTCTATGTGTTCTATGTTGTTCTCTGGAATTCTTATTGTATCTGGTTCCCTAAAGATTTCATTTTGTACAAACACACTTTGGAACTTTTCGTTTAGTGTTTCACACATTTCCTTTTCATCTTCCGTGAATCTATTTCCCATTTTCAACCTCTGAATATTATCCTTTACCTGCAATTTGTTGTTTATGAATTTATAGAATAGACCTGGTTCTGTTTTACATTTGTCCGCAATCCCTTTTTCAAAATTTCTTTCTGCCTCTCTCCTCACTGCCGTGTAGTTGTTTCTCGCATCTTTGTATCGCTGGTATGTTTGGGGGTTCGGCCTCTTCCTGTATTGATTCCATTTTTGTGTCTTTCGGTCTCTAGCCCTCTCGCAATTTCTGTTGAACCAATCCTGTTTCCTAGTTCTGCATCTCTGTTTTGGTATAAATTTGTTTGTGCCTTTATCATATATTTCACAAAACTTGCCATACATCTCATTCACTTCCTTGCCTAGCATCAAGTCTGTCCAATTATACTCACTAAAAAAATTTCTAAGGTCACCATAATGTCCTCTCATGAAGTCTGGTTTTTCAACTGCTTCAACCTCCTTATTTTCTTCCAGCTTATAACGCATTGCATACTTTATTCCCAAAAAGTGTGTGTGTGTGTGTGTGTGTGTGTGTGTGTGTGTGTGTGTGTGTGTGTGTGTGTGTGTGTGTGTGTGTGTGTGTGTGTGTGTGTGTGTGACACTCCTCCTATTCCTTCCTCCTCCTCCTTCCTCGCCATCTTCCTCCTTCCTCCTCGCCCTCCTCCTCCTCCTTCCTCCTTGCTCTCCTCCTCGGCCTTCTTCTCCTTCCTCCTTGGCCTCCTCCTTCCTCCTTGCCTTCCTCCTCGTTCTCCTCCTTCTTCCTCGCCCTCCTCCTTCCTCCTCGCCCTCCTCCTCCTTCCTCCTCACTCTCCTCTTCCTTCCTCCCCGCCCTTCTCCTCCTTCCTCTTCGCCCTCCTCCTCTTCCTTCCTCCTCGCCCTCCTCCTCCTTTCTCCTCGCCCTCCTCTTCCTAGCTCCTTCCTCCTCGCCCTCCTCCTTCCTTCCTCGCCTTCCTCCTCCTTGCCCTCCTCCTCCTTCCCCGTTGCCCTCCTCCTCCTCGCCCTCCTCCTCCTTCCTCCTCCTCGCCCTTCTCCTCCTTCTTCCTCTCTCCTCCATCCTCTATCCTTCCTCGCCCTCCTCTTCCTTCCTCCTCCTCCTTCCTCGCTTTCATCCTTCTCCTTCTTCCTCGCTCTCCTCCTCCTCCTTCCTCCTCGCTCTCCTCCTCCTCCTTCCTTCTCGTTCTCCTCTTCCTCCCTCCTCGCTCTCCTTCCTCCTCGCCCTCCTCGCCCTCCTCCTTCCTCCTCGCCCTTCTCCTTCCTCCGCGCCCTCCTCCTTACCCTCCTTGCCCTCCTCCTTCCTCCTCACCCTTCTCCTTCCTCCTCGCCCTTCTCCTCCTTCCTCTTCGCCCTCCTCCTTCCTTCCTCGCCTTCCTCCCTCCTCCTTCCTTCCTCGCCCTCCTCCTTCCTCCTCGCCCTCCTCCTTCTTTCTTCGCCCTCCTCCTCCTTCCTTGCCCTCCTACTCCTGTTTCCTCCTCGCCCACCTTCCTCCTCGCCCTCTTCCTTCCTCTTCGCCTCACTCCTCCTTCCTCCTCGCCCTCCTCCTCCTTCCTCCTCGCCCTCCTCTCCCTCCTCCTCCTTCCTCCTCGCCCTCCTCTCCCTCCTCATTCCTCCTCGCCCTCCTCCTCCTCCCTCCTCGCCCTCCTCCTCCTTCCTCCTCGCCCTCCTCTGCCTCCTCCTCTTTCCTCCTCGCCCTCCTCTCCCTCCTCCTCCTTCCTCCTCGCCCTCCTCTCCCTCCTCCTCCTTCCTCCTCGCCCTCCTCTCCCTCCTCCTCCTTCCTCCTCGCCCTCCTCTCCCTCCTCCTCCTTCCTCCTCGCTCTCGTCCTCCTTCCTCCTCCTTCCTCCTCGCCCTCCTCCTCTTTCCTCCTCGCCTTCCTCTTTCCTCCTCCTTCCTCCTTGCCCTTTTCCTTCCTCCTCGCTCTCGTCCTCCTCCTCCCTCCTCGCTCTCGTCCTCCTCCTCCCTCCTCGCTCTCGTCCTCCTCCTCCCTCCTCGCTCTCGTCCTCCTCCTCCCTCCTCGCTCTCCTCCTCCTCCTCACTCCTCGCTCTCCTCCTCCTCCTCCCTCCTCGCTCTCGTCCTCCTCCTCCCTCCTCGCTCTCGTCCTCCTCCTCCTTCTTCGCTCTCGTCCTCCTCCTTCCTTCTCGCTTTCCTCCTTCCTCCTCGCCCTTCTCCTTCCTCCTCGCCCTCTTCCTTCCTCCTCGCCCTCCTCCTCCTTCCTCCTCGCCCCTCCTCCTTTCTCCTCACTCTCCTCCTCACCCTCCTACTTCCTCCTCACTCTCCTCCTCCTTCCTCCCCGCCCTTCTCCTCCTTCCTCCTCGCCCTTCTCCTTCCTCCTCGCCCTTCTCCTTCCTCCCTCCTCCTTCCTTCCTCCCTCCTCCTTCCTTCCTCCCCCTCCTCCTTCTTTTCTCGCCCTCCTCCTCCTTCCTCCTCGCCTTCCTCTTCGGCCTCCTAGCTCCTCCTCCTTCCTCCTCGCTCCCCTCCTCCTCCTCCTCCTTCCTCCTCGCTTCCCTCCTCCTCCTCCTTCCTCCTCGCTTCCCTCCTCCTCCTCCTTCCTCCTCGCTTCCCTCCTCCTCCTCCTTCCTCCTCGCTCTCCTCCTCCTTTCTCCTCCTCCTCCTCCTTCCTCCTCGCTCTCCTCCTCCTTCCTCCTCCTCCTTCCTCCTCCTCCCTCCTCCTCGCCCTCCTCCTCCTTCCTCCTCGCCCTCCTCCTCCTCCTTCCTCCTCGCTCTCCTCCTCCTCCTTCCTCCTCGCTCTCCTCCTCCTCCTTCCTCCTCCTCCTTCCTCCTCGCTCTCATCCTCCTTCCTCCTCGCTCTCCTCCTCCTCCTCCCTCCTCACTCTCCTCCTCACCCTCCTTCTTCCTATTCACTCTCCTCCTCCATCCTCCTACTTCCTCCTCGCCCTTCTCCTCCTTCCTTCCTCGCCCTCCTCCTCCTTTCCTCGCCCTCCTCCTCCTTTCCTCGCCCTCCTCCTCCTTTCCTCGCCCTCCTCCTCCTTTCCTCCTCGCTCTCCTTCTCCTCCTTCCTCCTCGCTCTCCTCCTCCTCCTCCTTCCTCCTCCCTCTCCTCCTCCTCCTCCTTCCTCCTCGCTCTCCTCCTCCTCCTCCTCCTTCCTCCTCGCTCTCCTCCTCCTCCTCCTTCCTCCTCGCTCTCCTCCTCCTCCTCCTTCCTCCTCGCTCTCCTCCTCCTCCTCCTTCCTCCTCGCTCTCCTCCTCCTCCTCCTTTCTCCTCGCTCTCCTCCTCCTCCTCCTTCCTCCTCGCACTCCTCCTCCTTCCTCCTCGCTCTCCTCCTCCTCCTTCTTCCTCGCTTTCCTCCTCCTCCTTCCTCCTCGCTCTCCTCCTCCTCCCTTCTCGCTCTCCTCCTCCTCCTCCTTCCTCCTCGCTTTCCTCCTCCTCCTTCCTCCTCGCTCTCCTCCTCCTCCTTCCTCCTCGCCCTCCTCCTTCCTCTTCGCCCTCCTTCTCCTTCCTCTTCGTCCTTCTATTCCTTTCTCCTCCTTCGCCATCTTCCTCCTTCCTCCTCGCCCTCCTCCTCCTTCCTCCTCCTCGGCCTTCTCCTTCTTCCTCCTTGGCCTCCTCCTTCCTCCTTGCCTTCCTCCTCGTCCTCCTCCTTCTTCCTCGCCCTCCTCCTCCTTCCTCCTTGCCTTCCTCCTCGTCCTCCTCCTTCTTCCTCGCCTTCCTCTTCCTTCCTCGGAGCTAAATACCGACAGAGAAAGGTCAAAGGGAAGGAACCGGGAGGCGGACACCACGCACCCCTCAACGGAAGCGAGACAACCGACAGCCAACGCTAACCCAAGGCGACAGCCCGAAAAAGGGCCCGGAAACAACACGAGACAACGACCAGCAAGGCCCCTGCACGAACACCAAAGATCCTTGCCCGAATGACATCAAGGATACGCAGCATAGACGGGAGCTCGAGCAGCGAAGCCACGAACGCCACAGGCATAGGGAAAGAACACAGGCAGGCTAGTCGCAAGAACACGGCTGACCACCCGGGACACCGTCACCCGCGAACAGGGAAGAATGGAACCGGATCAACTCAAAGCACGCCCCGGACATAAAGGCCGTGGCACGCAAATAACAGCGGAGTGCTGCCACTGAACAAAACACAACACCCCCCGGCCCTACCAACCAAAGCACCAATAACACAAGGACCCCTCCGGAACGCAGCAGCCCCCCCTCCCATGCCAGAAAAGATGGAGAATGCTGCCACCGAACAACCAAAACGCCAAAACCGAAGGAACAGAAAAACCCCTGCGGAGGAGCAAGAAGCCCAGCCACCCGACTCCCCAGAGGTAAACGCCAACAGGAAAAGGAGCTGACGAAAAAACAAACCGGAACCGAAGGGGCACCACCAACCGAGGAGAAGACAGAGCACGCTTACCAGAGACCAGGACGGTTCAAGCGGTGCACTAACAGGCCGGAAGTGAAATAACGCACGAGACAGCGTACTAACGGTACAGAAGCAACACCAAGAACGAAAGAAAGCCGAAGTGGCTCCGTGAGCGCCGCACGAACGAGGCGACAGTACGTGGCAAAACGACGGCCCCCAACCCCCACCAGAAAAAAACAAGCCGACGCTAACAACTGCAGCCACCTAAGAAAGGGCAGGAGGAAAAGGAAGGACCGCCAAAATACCCCATTCTACCGCTAAGAAGAAGTACGCAGGTGGGACACCGACCACTAAGCCTCCCGACCACCAACCGGAGGTGAGACACGCGAAGGAGAATGTAAGCAACCCCGACAAGGCACCTCCGAGCGCAGGAAAAGGCGGAGTCGCAGGAAGATCTCGGGTGCGACCACCAAAGTCCAGGTGGCACAAAGGAGATGAAACGTCTGCCGAACAGAAAGCTCCCAATGCAAGCAAGCCCGCCAGGAGATCAGAAATAATGGGTCCAATGCAAGACATGGCAAGACCCTGAAAAACCAACCGGCAGGGCAAGCCAGGAAAGCCGAAGAAAGCATAAGGGTTGCCACCAGAACAGTACCCGAACCAAAGGGTACGAGCAATAAAAACAGACCAAGACACATAAGTGCACTATAGTACACAGACTGAAATAACGCCCAAGAAGCCAAGGAACGCACGAAGAACACCCCTGCGGCATAGGAGAAAACAAAGGAAATGTACAAGGAAGAGAATCGGTAAAAACCGACAGCCCCCCCCCCCCCCCATAGCAGCAAGAGCAGGCAAAACCGACCAAAGGAGATGCCAGGGAAGCGACTGGGGAAAAGCAGGATGAAAAGAGCCAAAGCTCAAAGCCCAGGAAACAACCAGGGGTGGATAATCAGGCAGGGACAGGATCCCACGCACATGAAAGGTCCAAGCCAGGGACCCGAAGACCACGAAAATTAACAAGCAAATCCCCAGACGCAAACCCAAGGCACAAAACAGCAGCAAAGTGCCACACCACAACCGGACACAGGAAAAGGACACCCCACCACAAAACACGTTACCAATGCACACGTGCAGCAGCAACGTGCACCACCGCAACATGTAAGTAGCAACCTGCTTCTGCAAAGGCAGAGAACGGTGTAGGCAGACCCCAGACAGGGCCAACGGAGACACGACAGAACCCAGCAGGCCCAAGAACCAGCACACCCGGTGACCGACGGCGGAGATACCAGCCCGATACCTGCTGGATGGGGTTCAGGGTGTTCACTTACTCCCCAAGCCCGGCCCGAGGCTAGGCTTGACTAGGGAGAGGTTGGCCCACCAGGCTGTTACTTGGAGCAGCCCGCAGGCCCACATACCCACCACAGCCAGGATGGGCCGGAACCTCTATCCGAAAACAGGCTAGTGTTCCTTGGAAGTCCACGGATGTACCGGCAATACGGCGGATGCTCGCAGGTAGGACGTGTAACAACCACAGACCTCTGATGGTTATACAGTGTTGTGCCTATGGCACCACTGCACTCCACTGGAACTATCCCGCAAGTTCTTCCATATAGGCGGGACCCAAGAGCCAGAGCTCAAACCGCGCAAGCACAACCAGGAGAGCCCTACCAGGTGAGTACATAACCAGCACCACAACCCACACACCCCATAACACGAAAGATGTGGGTCCCCCTGAATGACACTAGCATGGGTACGTTGGACATGCACATGAGTGGGACTGGAAGGGTTGAAAAGGGACAGTCACTGGTGTGCTAACGGTCTCATTCGTACATAAATATACCTAAATGAAGACAGGTATATAAACATCGCATCCATGCAGCGCCCAGCCAAAAGACGCCAGGCCACAGAAACTCACCTGTCAAATGGAGGAACGAACGTGTCACGACCCAACAGTGCCCAAAAGATCCTTTGAGCACCGCTAGGTGAAAAAGCCAGAGCCGGACACGCAGGAGAGCAGGGTAGAGGCGAAGGAGGACCACACCCATGACACAGGGAAAACCGCGGCGTCCTCCCCACAGCGGGAATCTATGACACCCCCGGAGCGAAGGGGCACATACCGGAGAAAGGGAGAAGAGCGAGAGGCAAAAGCACCCGAGTAAAAAGGGCGCAAAACACCAGCACTGAAACACACCGCCCAGACCAAAACAAACTCCACGGCGCATACGCATGACACGCTGGCCGAACCGCACAACCTGCTCTGCGGAAAGGTGCCAACCAGGACAACTGCACTAGAAAAGTAGCCATAAGAGGAAGCAGTAACAACAAAACCAGCCAACTAAGCACAGACAAAGAGCCCAAAAAGGAACCCCAACTGGGCCACGAGTAGCCCAACTGGGCTACAAGTAGCCCAATACGGCGACCCGGACTAGGAGCCGACAGACGTTCCAATAATAAGGGAAGTAGCGAAAACCTTCCCGAACCCTCGAGAACACAGAAGCAAACACCAGTCTCGAAGGCACACAAAGGCACAGTCACACCCGAGACCAGAAGTCATGTAGAACCCCAAGAACGGGAAAACATGACGAAGACACCGACCCGAAAAGGGGGGAGCATCCACCCACAGGACGGAACTAACCGATTCAAAGACCAAGGAACCGAACCCGGGGAGGGGTTGATGCCCAACAACAACACGTACGCCGAGTGGGGAGGAAAAACCCCACTCCGCGTAACAGAAGCCCCGCCTAGAGGGGGAGAAAAACCCCCCACGGGGTCCTACGGGGCCAAAGCCCCCCAAGTCAGCCCCAGGAACCCACACGACAGGCCCCGGGGGCCAAGCCGTCCCCCCAAAGCCCCGGCCGTACCAGAAAACCGGGGCAGCTGCATTTTTACAAAAAATACTAAGGAAGGCAGCCCACTGGCAGACTCTTACAACACAGCTGGAGGAACAGGCTCAAATGCCCCCATCACTACCCAAGAAGGGGAATTCCCTAAGACTGCCCGAGTCTCAAAACCATCGAACCCCGCCCCGAACCCACAGACGGTAAGGAACCGGATGTAGGCAGGACGAGGACATCCAGGGGAAAGACAAGGGGGCATAGAAGGAACCGAAGCAACAAACACCCTCAAGTTCCAACACGACACGAACCAAAACGGGGAAGCCCCGAGGCTCCCGGGGAGTAAACAAACGAGAACGTTGCCACCACCAAGGCTTAAAGTGCAACGCCCCTGCTGCCCGCACCCGCTTAGTCAGCACAACTGGGTAACCGAGCCACAACGAGCAACAAAACTCGCAGGACTCCGGGTCGAAGGGGTCACCGACCCCACAGGCAGCAGACGGAGGCAAACAGAGTCACCCTGAGACAAGGGGTGAGAGAAACCCTCAAACTCGCTAGAAGCGAGGGAGGGGGGGGGGGGGACTCCGGGGTCACATTCATTGGACCTGCACGCCCACAGTGAATTCCCAGGGTCCCGAGCGTTTACTATAATAGGACTCGTGCTCAGGTAATCCCAGGCAGGGTACTGCTAACCGGCGTCCAAAGCTACCAAACAACTTTCTAAGCACTGAACCCCCGGGACGTGTACACTCACGGGGACCTAGCAGGGGGAACCACCAGAATAATACTCGGAACACAAGGGACACAGGAGGCAAGAACGAAGGCAGACCCCCCACCAGGTAGATAAACAAAAAAGAAAAAGAAAACCCCGCAAGAGGACAGCATACCCAGGCACAACAGACCTGGCCGCCAAATAGGTGAAAACAAGCTGTGCAGCACCTTGCGCCCCACCAGTGCAAAACTGCCCCTTACCCGAAGGCGAACAAGGGAGACAGAACACCCGAGCACACAAAGGGCGGCCGAAAACCAAGCAGTAAACTGCCTAGCAGGGGCAGAAACCAAGGAACTTGTGGAAGGTGGCCCCAAGCCCCAAGGGTAGTACTTACAGGGCACCTAGGGAAGGGAACCCTAGGCGCATGCAGCCAGAGTACTGGAGACTCCCGATTCACGCACCACCTAGAAGACAGACACCATACTAGGTACAGTGCTGAAACAACTAATGGAGCCGGAGCACACAACCGGTGCCTATAGCATCAGTCGAAGAACTGATGGGTGGATAGCCGGCGTGAGAGGTCTGGGGCTCCCCCTCCCCAGACAGCGGCGCGGTGACGTGTGACGTCATACTAGTTTGCTTGTTTTCTGTTGTGGAGTTCTATCCACTACTTCAGCTTTTGGTAGCAATTTTAACCAGAATAGGGGTTTGTTTTGGAATGTTTACCTTTCTGGATTCTTGACCCGGTCGATGGCAGACATAGAATGCTTCCAACCACATGGGGGTTTCTATAGGCCATTGCTCCCCTTGCCTCTCTGAGGGGGCCAGGTTCAGGCCGTGGTCCCCGGTAGGCCCTAGAAATCCATACACATGACTGATGCCAAAATCTGACATTAGCATATCAGCCTGGTATAGCTCCGGGGAGCAGACGGAGCTCCCCCCAGAAAAGGGTGATACCTAAAGATGAAAAGCATAGACTATTACATTATGGAGTCAGTAGTTCTAGCAATAGTATGGTAGTTTAATTACATTAAGCAGAATGAAAACATTAAATTGAAATATAACAATTTATTTTTATATTTATTTATTTAAAAACAAGAAGGTACAGTGGGGTCTGAGAGCACATAATAATAATAATGTTGTTATTCTTATATTTTTGGAAAGCCACAAACACGCATTCCATCTTGAGCAGTTACTTAATCTAACAGATATGGCCAAGACTATCAATAGGTACATTGTAGCAAAATTTGAGTTCATCATAATAACTACAATATAAATTGAAGGTATTGATAACACCGGTGAAGTTGCATGTCTTAAGTACTAAAATGCTTTAATACTCTTAGTTACAGTTAGTAGTGGACAGTGACCTTGAAAGTTCAGACAATTGTCAAACAAGTTGTATATAAAAATTATTAAGTCATAAGTATGAGCCAAGTATTACTCCTTAAATCAATTAACAATTAAAATAAATATATTTATTTAAACTCTGTCATTAGTTTATTTATATACAAGAAGGTATATTGCGTCGTGAAAGTGCATACATTGAAGTTTAAGTATAAAATTCTTGCAAAGCTACTATCATGCATAGCATATTGGGCAGGTGCTCGAGGTAACTTTAAAGGTAACAGAATTAATCATTATAACTTGATTACAAACTGATATAATTGATTATAAACAATATATTAACCAGGTAAACTCTGGTAAAAGTATTGTTGAAGTTGAATGTCTCATGCTACCTCACTCACCCAGTTTAGTACTTAAGTAAATATCAAAAGACGGAATATAGCCGGGGAGGTTATGTAGCACCGTCAAAAGTGCGGGATATTCAAAAAGTGCTAAATATCACTAAGGATGCCAATACAAAAACAAACGCACATAAGGTGAACAACGTCAAAGGCATCCGATTCATCAAAGATTGTATCAAGGGATAGGTGACGGCAAGAGACTGTCAGGAAGCAAGACGCACACACACATACTCGAAGTCAGGACATTCTACAATGATATGCATGACAGTAAAAGCCACAATGCATTTTGGACAATAAGGAACAGGGTGGTGCTCTATTAAGTGCCTGCACGTTAACCGTGCTGCGCCGAGTTTACAGTACTGTATTGTGAAATTCCCCCGGTGCGCATGAAATAAAGTGTTCCCAAAAAATTATTTTTTCTTCGTAAAATGATAAATTCCCTTCCCTCAACATATCTATGTAAAAATAAATACCAAATTCCACTTACTTTGGCTGTGGGGACGTGGACACGGTGCGCTGTGACATCATCAGGACCTGGTCGCCCGTGCGTGAATCGCCCAGACACAGTCGCGCGGGCCATTCAAGCACCAGGTATTGCCTCAAATATATTTTCAATTATTTGTTTTATGTTAACCAATGCGGTTTTAATTGTTTTTTTTATTGTATATGATGCATATTTGTGTCCTTTACAATATGTATACAGTAAAACGTTCATAATGTTCCATGGAACTGTGATACATGTGTCAGTAATGTGTCCACAGTAAATGTTTATTGTCGCAATATTACCTGTTAAAAATACACTAAAATTACAATATGTACAGTTTCACACACTATTTACACAGTAACATACTGTATTACACACTCAGTACATCGGAAGTGAGTAATAATCAACGAAGTAGTCCATGGTACACAGCGTGACTTCGCTCTCAGTGCACCAGGTACAAATAAATTTTCACTTCCTGTTTCTTATGTACATTTCTTATGAAATGTACTCACGTACACCCTTGGCTTTAGTACTTGTAGGTTGTATGTAGCCAAGCTTGTAAAGTAAGTAATTATCAAAAGAAGGCACCAAACCGGGAAGGCTATGTAGTACCAACAAATGTGCGGAATAATCAGAGGGCGCTAAATATCACGAAGGATGCCAATACGAGAATAAAAACGCATAAGGCGAACGATATCAAAAGTATCCGAGTCACCAAGAATTCTATTGAGGGACAGGTGACCGCGAGAGGCGGTCGGAAAGCAAGACACACGCTCGTCCTGGAAGTCAGGACATTCAAGAAGGATATGACCGACCGTAAGAGGGACAATTAATGCAACCATGGGTTGACCAAAGTGACCATGGGTTAAGCGAGTATGACCAATATGCAACCTCGCCAGAGCCGTTTCCCATCGCCGGTTACGGTGGTAGGAGGATGGCCACGAGGAAACACAACATTTAAGAGTACGTAGTTTATTACCAGTAACAGACGACCAAGAAGCCTGCCAACGAGTAAGGATGGAAGAATGGATAACCGGTTAAAAGTCGGAATATGGAATACCTTTACGAGAGATGGGACAAGAGCGGACAGCTTCCTTGGCAGCAGCATCCACACGCTCATTTAAAGAGACACCAATATGGCTGGGAACCCAACAAAACTCAACTGACTTAAATTTACTGTGAACAAGAAACAGCCAATGTTGGATCTCGGCAACTACTGGATGAACCGGATTAAAGGACCCGAGAGCCATGAGGGCACTACGAGAGACAACAACAATTACAAAGGAAGACTGACAACGAGAAAGCAGGAGACGAAGAGCATAAAGAATAGCATAAAGCTCCACTATGAAGATGCTAGTCTCCGGAGGTAAACGACACATATAAGTGCGATCAGGAAAAACAACAGAGTAGCCAACACTGTCCGCAGACTTAGACCCATCGTTGAAGACAAACGGAGTGGGAGTGAGAAGAAAAGTGCTCAAGGAAAAGGCATTTTAGAACCGTAGGAGGGATAAAAGCTTTAGTGATGCGGGTCATGGATGTACAAAACTGCGGAAGGGGGACTCACCATGGGGCAAAGAAGGAACAACATGAGGAGAAACATTAGAAATATGAACGGAAAGAGAAGCCTGTAAGCAAGATAACCAGACAGAAACAGGGAGGTGGTGATGAGGAACAGGAACCGCAGGAGGGGTAAAAGTTAAAGCACGACAGAGGCAAGAGGAGGGATGTTGCAAAGACCGTGCAAGATAGCGAAGACAGTAGCGATCACGGCGGACCCGGAGAGACAGGAAGCCAGTGTCAACATGCAAGCTGAGGACGGGAGTCGAACGAAAGGCACCAGAGCTGAGGCGCAGCCCAGTATAGTGCAAAGCATCAAGACGGCGAAGAATAGAAGTAGAAGCAGACGAGTAAGCAGGGCAACCATAATCGAGCTTAGACAGGACGAGAGAGGAATGTAATGCAAGGAGTGCGCGCCTATCCACTCCCCAAGAAGTATGGGACAATACCCGAAGAAGGGGAGAGGAGGTGATGGTGTTCCAGGAACCACATCAGACGAACGTTAACCATACGTTCAAAGAGTTTGCAGACACAACTTGTGAGGGTAATAGAGCAAAAGTCCTTAGGGGATGTTCCCGGAGACCCTAGTTTGCGAACAGGGAGGACAACGGCATCGAGCCAGTCCTCAGGGACTGACGACGACTCCCAGATCCGATTATACAGATTCAGTAAATACCGAGACGTGCACGAAGGGAGATGGTGAAGCATCTCACAATGAATAGCATCGGAGCCTGCCGCCGTAGAACCGCAGAGGGCAAAACGAAGCAGAACGAAGTTCAGAGAGAGAGAGAAGGGATTGTTATAGGGAAGCCGAAGATGAGTGCAGAAATTCAAAGGACGAGACTCAAGGACGGGTTTACGAAGAAGGAAAGATTGGGGAAGATGAAGACCAGAGCTAACAAAAGAAAAGTGGGAACCCAGTTCGGTAGCGACCTGCAACGGGTCCGCCACAAGAGTACCATGGAGGTGAAGGACAGGTGAAACATCAGGAACGAACTTACCTGCTATCTTGCGGATACGCTTCCAGATCTGTGGCAGAGGAGTTTCGGACGTTGTTACGACCCTGGGTTCCTAAGTGGAAACCAGAGGTCAAAACTGAGCTAATAAACTGCCTTTTAGTATTGAAAACGCATCACGAGGTGCACTTGTTTGTATCTTCCCTGACAGACGTAAGACTATTCTTGTTTTCCAAAGAGCATTTAAGACTGAGCTTGGGGTTGATTATTAAATAATAACATAGGCACCAACTATGTTTACTAATACTTTCTAATCATTTGTAAAGTTAAACCTGAGTAAACTGGGTATAGGGCTGCGGTATGGTTAGTTGAGCAGTCTGCCGGCAGCGAGCCAGCTGGGGGAAAGGAGACTGAGAGTCTTTCTTTCTCTGAGCTGGCGTGGTGTGGACAGGATCCTCCTACCCTTCCTCCTCGTTTCCTTATTTCTGTGTCTTGTTCAAGCTAAGTATATACTGTGTACATTATTCAATTTCTGGCATACACGTGTTCTATGTGTAGAGTAGTATACTTTGTGTGTAGTAGGTGTTTTTAGAGTTTATATTACTAGTTATTCTAAAGGGGGTCCCAGTAGAACAACGTGGTCTCCCTACCCTAAGCTGACTCTAGCTTCAAGTGTTTCCTTAGTAGAACTTTACCCTAGCTTGTGTTCAGTGTAAAACCTTGTGTCCTGCTTAAGTGGACCAAGGCTTTTAACGTAAGATAGTGTGGTAAAGTAATTATTATTTTTGTTATTGGTGTGAATGTATATGGGGGGTTGTTAAGGGGTTAATAAATAAGTAAGTGAAGTAAGAGAGTATCAGTTCTTCCTGTGTAGGAGATCTTAGATCAACCTCTAGACTGACCTTGTGTGTAGCCAAGTATTCAGCACTGCTTATAGTTTTATTTGGGGGCCGGGCCTTTTAGATCTCCCACATTGATAACTCTTAATGCTTACTACTGCCCCTACATCCAGATAATACTAGGCCCCATAGTACAAACACTCCCCATATATAACAGACGTAATGGAGGAGACATAAGATGCCCAACATTCACGTTTAGCTGTACGGATGGCCCTATGGGCCACCACACTCACCTTCCAAACGAAAAGAAAAGAATCGGCCATATGCTGACGGCGGTGTCTCTTCCAGGCTGCACGCTTACAGCGGACAGCCCGAGCACAGTCTGCATTCCACCAGGGAACGCACTTCTGTGTACCCTGAGAGGAAGAGCGAGGAATAGAGCAGAGGGCAGCGTCGAAGACAGTGACCTCTCCCTTCTGCCTCTCCCTCGCTCTCTCCTCCTTTTTCATGACAGAGACAGTAGCACTGAGGGTAAAGAGGTTCCAGTCCGCTTTCGCAAACTGCCACCTAGGGAAGGAGAGGGGAGGGCGAAAAGAGAAAAAGGAAACAAGGATGGGGAAATGGTCACTGCCATGGAGGTCATCAAGAACCTGCCACTTGAAATCTAAGTAAAGAGAAGAAGAGCAAAGAGAAAGATCAAGACCGGAAAGGGTGCGAGTCCGAGAGTTCAAATGCGTGGGCTCACCAGAATTCAGAAGAGACAGGGAAGAAGAGAGGATAAACATCTCAAGAAGGCGACCCCGGGTGTTCATCAGAACATCACCCCAAAGGGAATGATGACAATTGAAATCACCCAGCAGGAGTCCAGTAAGTGTTTCAGATCAGGAAGAGAAAGCGGGACACTCAGGGGGAGATAAATGGAACAGTGTACCATTTCCCCACAAAGATACGAGCAGCAGAAGAATGGAGAGACTAAGGAAAAAGTAAGGGGACAAAGGGAACATCAGAGCGAATCAACAGAGCAGAAGAGTTAGGAGCCCCAGCTGTTCTGGAGGGGGGGGGGAGAGAGAGAGAAAGGAATAGCCACGAAAGCGACCAGGATGAGCACCCAGCATCGGCTCCTGGAAACAGACACAAAGGGGCGAAAACCACGAAATCAGAAGTTGGCGTTCAAGGAAATTGGCATAATAACCTTGAACGTTCCATTGAAGAATAGACATCGACGAGAAGAGAAAGGACAACAACAGAGAACAAGGAAGAAACAAAGGCGAAAGAGCAACACAGCACATTAAAGAATGTCAGGGTTGGGATCAGGGTCAGCAAAGTCAGGGTTAGGGGGCATGGGTAAACTGAGCAAAGACGGAGGGAAGGAAGCGGGAGAACAAATCAGAGGTGGACGGGTGGGGTCCGGAGGAGGCAACCGAGAGGAGCAGTCAAGGACAGCAGCAGGAAGAGGGGGAGGAGAAAGAGGGGAGCGCACCTCAGAAAGGGCAGCAACCGAGAGGGAAGCGGGGGCCAAAGAAACCTCCATAACAGGAACAGGGGGCGCAACCACCGAAATGGGAGGGGAGGGAAAGGAGCGATAGAGGCAAAAGTAGGGGCCGAGGAAGAAAGCGAAACCTTCTTACCCGCCGGGGAGGAGGAAGGAGAGGAGCCAGGCTTACGCTTCTGACTTAAAGAGACAGGTGTCCCTGCAACTACGTACCGGGCAACGGATTCTAGCGTCTCAACAGGAGAAGCTGAACGAGCGCACACAACGGCCGTTTGGAGAGCGATGGACACCAGCCCGCACCGACAGGCGGCGGAGAGAGTCAAGAGACGGAGGGGAAGGATGGGAAGGAGGATCGGAGGGAGACGAGGAAGAAGACACAGGAGACATGACAGACCAGGTAGAAAGAAGGGGAACCCCAGACAGAGGACCAGGAGGTGGACCCTTCGGGACAGAACTGAAAGGAACAGAGGAGGGGGCAGTGGGTGTATCAGGGTCCAAAGGCCCGGAAACGGTTGTGAGTCTGAGGAAGGTGGGAAGGACGAGGAGAGGAAGAGCCGAACACACGAGCATAAGAGATATTAGCATAAGGCGGGAGCCAGCGGACCTGGCGCCTCGCCTCAGGAAAAGATAAACGCTCCCGGTGCTTCATGTTGAGGACGGCTGCCTCAAGCTTGTAATGGACACATGCATGGGAGAAGGTAGGATGGGCCTCACCGCAGTTGAGGCAACGAGCCTGGGGAGAAGTGCACTCCGACGTAAAGTAACCTTCGCCACCACACAAAGGACAGAGAGAGACAGTCCCGGAGCAGCGGAGGGCACCATGCCCAAACCTCCAGCACTTGTTGCAGAGCCGAGGAGAAGGAATGTACTCCTGGACAGAGCACCTGGCACCAGCAAGAATGACAGAGGGTGGAAGGGTCCTACCATCAAAGGTAATCTTCACAACCCGAAGGGGATCAAGGCGACTACCACGAGGGGGACGAGTAAACGTGTTCGCCTGGAGAATAGAATGGCCCTGTGCATCAAGGATATGTCGAATATCGTCGTGGCAGTCCCGCAGATTCCGAACACCGGTCGCAACATGGGGCGGGAGGAGAATAGTGCCAACACTGGCATTCAACTGAGCGTTCTTTGAAACCCGAACAGGGGTCTCGCAAAGGCAGGATAAGGCAGCCAAGCGGGAAGCTGCATCCTGAGAAGGAACAGCAACAACACGTGTACCGAGACAAGTGGGGTTGAAGGTAACAGAGGCATCCAAGGAATCAACGAGATGTCAATGGAGGGAGAAATAATCAGGAGGCGCAGAATCAAGAGGGAGATCAAAATATTTGGTCCACGAAGCGGGACCAAACAAGGCTTGATAGGTATCAGAACGGGAAGGAATCGGGCGAGGGCGGCCGTGTCGTGGACGGCGTTGAGAACCCCCAGAGAAAGAGGGGGGTTAAAAGAAGCAGTACAGTAGTTACAACTAGAGACGGAGCCGTGCCAGGGGACGAGGTAGTCACCACTGGGGGCTTGGGGCTCGACCCAACCACAGAGGGAGGGAGGGGAGCTGAGGGGAGGAGTCAGAGAGTCCAAAGGAGGAGCAAGGTCAGGGCCCAATGCAGCAGAGGCTACAGAGCCCGGTCTTCCAACACGGACAGACTCGGGGGCTTGGTCGCCCACCCCACGAGCCTGAGAAGGTAAAGGAGAAACTGAAACATCGGTTAACATCGCTACAAAAAAGAAATATTCATTCACGAATGTGCCCCCCACACCCACCATGGAGCCACAATTAGAGGCAGGACACCAGTAAGACGCTATAGCCGATCACGCCTGGGCCACCTAGGGGTGCATCACAAGTATACGCCCCACAAACCGCCACCTTAAGAACCGACAGTCCGTCGAGATCGGGTTCAGTGACGAAAGGGGGATTGACAATAAAAGGTTCCCCTCGCTCTCGACGTTGGGTACTACAGTTCTACAGGTGCAAGAGTATGCCTCCTCAAGCACCCGGGCGTCAAAATAGAGGAAGTCTAAAGAAATAACCAAAACAAGCAAAAGGTCGGCAGGAAACGACAAGCAGATAGGAGAAGAGGGGAGAGAAAAACGAAACAGAAGGGAAAGGAAAAGTCGCTCAGCACAATTGGAGAGGACGGCAGCAGGAGCACAAGGCTACAAAAGGACAGAGGACTGCCCAAAGGAGCATCACACTCCGGCAGCCGCCCACTAAGCCCCCTCACGGCATCAACAAGCTGAGCCGGGAGGGGGCCAAGCTTGTAAAACATAAGGTAGTCTTGAAAAGGTCGCTTTGTATGATCCCTCACAGGAAAAGATTCAGTTTGCCTCACGAGTGTCTGTCAGTCAGAAAAAGATTCAGCTAGCCTCAAAGTGTCCGTCAGTTAGGAAGAGATTCAGGCATTCTTGAAAATATCTATGGAAAACACCACCATGGAAGCCGCTAACACTGTTCATCTATGCTACTTGTATCAGATGCATCATCACTGAAGGCAGAAAACGATTCGTCTATGTATCATCTAAATATATTGTAGATAGCATAGGATTGCAAGGGTGATGCTCAGAGCTACAACTGGATACGCTTGCTGTATCGTCCTCATAGGTGCTGTATCACTTGCATCCAACCTTTGCGTTAGGTCCTTATTGTGCATAGCTTCACCAATATTATGACCCTAATGTTCTTAAAACAGTAAGGTTTGAATTTCACTGACAGAGCATGATCTTTCATCACCACCACAGAAAGGTGTTTGGGAGCCAGAGGCGCGTGCGACACCCATGGTTGCTTATTCAGTACTAACCCAGCCAGCAGCCCTAGGGCATTCTGGGAATTTTTTCCAAGATGGCTGCCTCTCATTGGAGGTCCTAAGAGTCCATTTCGTACACAACCAACCTCGTACACATTTAGAATTGGTACCGAAAAATCAAGGAGTTTTCTCCTTGATTTTTGCGCCAACCGAGAATACTCGGTTGGCGCAGTTAAGTGGTTAAACGGGTATGACCAATACATAATCTCGCAAGAGCCATTTCCCACCGCCAGGTTTTGGTGGTAAGAGAAAGGCCGTGGTGACATGCTACCCTTAAGAGCACACAGCTTGTTACCAGTACCAGAAGATCAGTGATCCTGTCGCCGGGCAAGGATTGAGGAATGAATAACTGGGTAGAAGTCGAAATAAGGAACACCTTTGCGGGAAATGGGTCAAGTGCGGCTAGCCGCCTCCGCAACAGCACACGCATTTAAGGAAACGCCTATTTGACTGGGAACCCAACAAAACTCGACTGTCTGAAATCTACAGGAGATAAGAAACAGTCATTATTGAATTTCGACGACTACAGGATGGACAGGATTAGAGGATTCCAGAGCCATTAGGGCACTGCGAGTCTACTACAACAAAGGAAGATTGACAGCGAGAAAGCAGTTCACGAAGAGCATTCAAAATTACATTGAGTTCTGCCATGAAGATGCCTCCAGAGGCAGGCGACACATACAGGTGCACTCAGGAAATACAACAGAGTAGCCTACATCATCGGCAGACTTGGATACATCTGTGAAGATGGAGATAAAGCAGGAGTGTGAATAAAAGTGAGCAAGGAAAATTCGTTTCAGAACTGTAGGAGGGGTAAAAGCTTTACTCATGTGGGGTCAAAACTTAGGAATAGGGACCCACTATAGGGGCAAAGATGGAATGACACAAGGAAAAACATTTGCAAGACGATCCGAGAGAGAGAACCTTGCCAGCAAGACAGTCACACAGAAAGGGGAAGGTGGTGAAAGGGAACAGGGTCTACAGGAGGGGTAATGGTCAAAGTACGACATTAGCAAGAGTGAGGGTGTTGTAGGGACCGCGCAAAGTAGTGAAGGCAGTAATGATCACACTGATCCTGTAGACACAGGATATATGCCGGTTACAACATACAGGCTCTGGGTAGGAATCAAACGAAAGGCACCAGAACTGAGGCGTAGCCTAGTAGAGTGAAGAGCATCAAGACGACGAAGAGTTGAGGGAAAGGCAGAAGTAAGTAATTATCAAAAAGAAGGCACCAAACCGGGAAGGTTATGTAGCACTATCAAATGTGTGGGATAACCAGAGGGCGCTAAATATCACCAAGGACGCTAATACGAGAACAGAAACGCATAAGGCATACGATATCAAAAGTATCCGAGTCACCAAGAATACCATTAAGATACAAACAACAGCGAGGGACGGTCGGAAAACAAGACACAAGCTCGTCCCGGAAGTCAGGATATTCAACAAGGATGTGCACGACCGTAAGAGGGACAATGCAATTAGGATAATGTGCACTCTACATTATTAAAACAGTTAACACTGAAAAGCATCACTGAAAGTACTCAGAGTATGGGTAACGATGTGTATCAGTGCTATACCGACGGCTCTGTAGAAGAATGTGGACGATGTACCGAATGTGCATGTAATATATTTGAACACATACAGAAATGAAGCACGTCAATGACTGGGCAAGTACAACTCAAACCGAACTTGCAGGCATATACCTTGCCACTGAATTTTTAAAAGACAAAGGCAGTGGACTTTTATACTGTGACTCGCAGAGTGCACTCCTGGCATTGAACGCACATAGTAGTGACACCCAGAAAATAGTCAGTGATATTCGAATGAATGTTTTAGCTGCTAAAGAAAACAGATTTGAAATTAAATTCCTATGGATACCATCACATGTTGGCATCTCAAGGCATAACACTGTTGATATGCTTGCAAAGAAAGCCTGTAGAAAACCAGTGGTAGAAATTGATATGGGTGTTTCATTAGCAGTGACAAAGAGAATACTTAAACAAATATCTAATGCAGATCTCACCAACCTAACAAATTCACAAAGACCTGAAAGTTGTAGCATTAAATATTATGATGGATATCGTGAGGAGACATTCACATATGGGACTATAGAACAAGAACCTGGCAATGTGATGTTATAGTGGCCAGAATACGCCTGGGATATAGACGTATCTGGCAGCTTTCTCAAAACCCAAATGTCGAGTACACAATGTGTCAACTTTGTGAAAGAGAAAACATGCACTCTCTTGAACATTATATTGTAGATTGACTGACTTTCGCCCTCCTGGGCTAAGGTATGCTGAACTGTGTAATTACTATATGAGTACTGGAACACTTGATGATATATTGGACTTATACCCAAGATTAACCATGTAATGTATCAATTATACAATGTATGTATGTGATGTAACTATATAGCCTGAGCTTGTAAAAGCACCTTCAGTGATTAAGCCATGGTGCTTAATCACCTTCAGTGATTAAGCACTTAATTGCACACTAGTTTCTCTATCAGCATCTCACCCTGTCAGAGTAAAAGAGACAAATGTATGTGAATGCATGTGTGTGTGTGTGTGTATATATGTATGTATATATGTATATATGTGTGTGTGTATGTATATGTATGTGTATAAAGTATATATGGAAGCTGATCAGAATTACATTTCACCTTTGTAAATGCACATTACTGCCAAAACATTCTGGCCAAAGGAGGAGCAAGGTCGGGGCCCAATGCAGCGGAGGCTGCAGAGCCCGGTCTTCCAACACGGACAGACTCGGGGGCTTGGTCGCCCACCCCACGAGCCTGAGAAGGTAAAGGAGAAACAGAATTTAACATGAGGACGAAAAAGAAACATTCATTCACAAATGTGCCCCCACACCCACCATGGAGCCACAGTTAGAGGCAGGACACCCAACAAGAAGCTATTGCTGATCATGCTGGGGCCCCCTAGGGCTGTGTCGTGAATATATGCCCCACAAACCCCACCTTAAGAACCGTCAGTCTGTCGAGATCGTGTTCAGTGATGAAAGGAGGATTGACAATAAAAGGTTCCCCCTCACTCTCGACTTTGGGTACTACAGTTCTACGGGTGCAGGAGTATGCTCCTCAAGCACCCGGGCGTCAAAATAGAAGTAGTCCAAAGGAATAACCAAAACAAGCAAAAGGTCGGCAGGAAACGACAAGCAGATAGGAGAAGAGGGGGGAGAAAAACGAAACAGAAGGAAAAGGAAAAGTTGTTCAGCACAATTAGAGAGGATAACAGCAGGAGCACAAGGCTACAAAAGGGCAGAGGAGTGTCCCAAGGAGCATTACACTCCAGCAGCCGCCCACTAAGCCCCCCTCATGGCATCAATGAGCTGAACAGGGAGGGGGGAGGCAGAAGAGTAAGCAGGAGTTCAGACAGCATGAGAAAGGAATGTAAAGAGAGCAAGCAGCATGCGCCCTTCAGCTCCCCAGGAAGTATGGGACAAGACCTTAAGTTAAGGGCTTTGAAGCATTCAACTCGAAGATAAGAGATAAGGGGTGATTAAGACAAGCAAGTGTCAAAGATTAACTCAAAAAGTTTAACAGAATCCTTTATAAAAGAGGATTACTATAAAGAGGACAGAGTGGGGTCGAAGAACGACCTGCTTCCAAGTAAAGGTCATAGCACAAGTCTTAGTTGGAGAGAACTTGAAGCCATGATTGGTGGCCCAGGACGACATGGCATCAATCGCAAGTTGAAGCCGCCATTGGAGAAAAGGCGAGTCATCACCTTGACAGCAGAGGGTAAGATCATCAACATAGAGAGCTGAGAAAATGCCAGAGGGATGGGAGGAAAGAAGACCATTGAGGGTTACCAGGAAAATAGTAGTGCTCAGAACACAACCTTGAGGTACACCTTCGTATTGCCGAAAAGAGGCAGAGAGGTTCCCTTAGAATCTCATTCTAAGGGAACGACAAGAGAGGAAGATCTTGAGTTAGAGAGGGAGATTGCCACGAAGGCCAAAAGAACATTGTTGGAACAGAATGTGGTATCTCCAGGTGGTGTCATACGCCTTTTCCAGGTCCAAAAGGACTGCAACCACGAAGGTCTTCACAGCAAAGGTAGTACAAACATAGACCTCTAAGTTCAGGAGGACATCAGTCATGCAGCAACACTTGCGAAAGCCAAATTGAGAAGGAGAGAGGGAGGGCGATAGCGTTCCAAGAACCATATCAGACAGACACTGACCATACATTTAAAGAGGTTGCAGACACAACTCATTAAAGCAATGGAGCGAAAGTCTTTAGGGAATGACCACAGAGAACAAGGTTTTCAAATAGGAAGAATAACCGCCTCAAGTCAGTCCATGGGAACCGATGACAACTCACAGACACTGTTATAAACATTCAGTAAATACTGAAATATGTATGGAGGGAAATGTCAAAGTATTACATAACGAATATCAAATGAACCCGCCGCTGTAGAACCGCAGAAGGCCAGGGCAGAATGGAGTTCTTAGAGAGAGAGAAGCGTTATAGAGAAGATGAAGAGGCATTTGAAAATCTAAGTGACAAGATTCAAGAAGAGGCTTAAGAGTAAGGAAAGGAGGAAGATGAGAATCGGAGCTAACAGTTGAAAAGTGTGAACCCAGTTCGGTTTTGACCGAGACCGGATCTGCCACAACAGAACCACAGAGGTGAAGAACTGGCAAGACATCTGGAAAAAACTTACCCACTAACTTGCAGATTTCCTCCCAGATCAGGGGCAGAGGGGTGTTAGACATAATAGTGGAAATGAAAGATCTCCAACTCTCACTCTTAGTCATACAGATGGCCCTACGGGCCACTACACTTGACTTCTGGCGCAAAAGCAAAGAATCAGGCGTCCATCAACAACGGTGTTTCTTCCAGGCCGCACGCTTACAGTGGACAGCCTGAGCACAGGCTGCATTCCACCAGGGAATGCACTTCTGTGCACCCCGGGAGGTAGAGCGAGGAGGGCAGCATCAAAAACTGTCATGAAAGGAGGAGGGGGGCTCGGGAAAGAGGAAAATCAGAGAGGTTGGAAAGAGTAACACAAAGGTAAAGAGGTTCCAAACAGCCTTGTCAAACTTCCACCTAGGGAAGGAGAGGGGAGGGTGAGAAGAAAAGAAAAGTGAGAAGGATGGGGAAAAGGTCACTGTTATGTAGGTCATCAAGAACCCACCAGGTGAAGTCCATATAAAGAGAAGATGAGCAGAAAGATCAATACAGGAAAGTGTGGGGAATCAACATGAGTGGGTTTGCCAGAATTCACTAGTTATAAATGAAGAGAAGTGAGCACAAATGGTTCAAGAAGGCATCCCCGGGTGTTTGTCAGCATATCTCCCCAGAATGTATGCTGACAGTTAAAATCATCCAAAAGGAGCACAGGCTCTGGTAAAGAGTCCAACAGGTGTTTAGGATCATGAAGAGAAAGCGTAAAATTTGAGGGGAGATAAACGGAACAGACTGTATACCATTTACTCACAAAGATACGGACCACAAAACACTGAATGGGTGACTGAAAAAGTCGGGGGATGAAGGGAATATCACGACAGATCAAGAGAGCAGTAGAGTTATGCGCAGTAAAAGCTGGAGGGGAAAAGAGAAAGTAATAACCATGCCAAGTAAGTTTTATTGTTTTCTTTTGGGAGGGAGTTCTTTGGTTGTTCTACCTCTTCCCCTCACTTCATTACACACGCAAATCACAATAGCGTGATGCTTCAATGAACAAATCCACAAGGGCCGTGACGAGGATTCGAACCGTCAGAAGAGGTAGAACGGCCTATTGACATAGCTAGAGTGCATGGGGGAGTTGTGTAAAACCCTGGTTTGTGTCTCGGAGAGGCTGCAGGATTCAAGTAAGTTCAGTAAAACTTCTGGTTTCAACTCTTTTTACCATGTCGTAGCTCAGTCGATAAGGCAGCGTCTGCGATGATCTAAGACGTAGATTCAAATCCTCGTCACGGTCCTTGTGGATTTGTTCATTGATGCATCACGCTATTGTGATTTCTGTGTGTTTTTGACAATATTCAAATGACTTATGCTGTATGAATCCTAATGTGCTTTATTAGATTTGATTTTTGTTTAAAGTCTTTTTGACACTCTGAACAGTGATATGGTTTCTCTCCTGTATGAATCCTCATGTGTTTTCTTAGATATGATTTTTGTGAAAAGTCTTTTTGACACACTGAACAGTGATATGCATTCTCTCCTGTATGAATCCTCATGTGTGTTATTAGATTTGATTTAAGTGAAAAGTCTTTTTGACATTCTGAACAGTGATATGGTTTCTCTCCTGTATGAATCCTCATGTGTGTTATTAGATTTGATTTAAGTGAAAAGTCTTTTTGACATTCTGAACAGTGATATGGTTTCTCTCCTGTATGAATCCTCATGTGTGTTATTAGAGATGATTTTTGTGAAAAGTCTTTTTGACATTCTGAACAGTGATATGGTTTCTCTCCTGTATGAATCCTCATGTGTGTTATTAGATATGATTTTTGTGAAAAGTCTTTTTGACACACTGAACAGTGATATGCATTCTTTCCTGTATGAATCCTCATGTGTGTTATTAGAGATAATTTGTGTGAAAAGTCTTTTTGACATACTGAACAGTGATATGGTTTCTCTCCTGTATGAATCCTCATGTGTGTTATTAGAGATGATTTAAGTGAAAAGTCTTTTTGACATTCTGAACAGTGATATGGTTTCTCTCCTGTATGAATCCTCGTGTGTGTTATTAGAGATGATTTTCGTGTAAAGTTTTTTTGACATACTGAACAGTGATATGGGTTCCTTCCTGTATGAATCCTCATGTGTGTTATTAGAGATAATTTGTGTGAAAAGTCTTTTTGACATACTGAACAGTGATGTGGTTTCTCTCCTGTATGAATCCTCATGTGTGTTATTAGATTTGATTTTCGTGTAAAGTTTTTTTGACATACTGAACAGTGATATAGTTTCTCTCCTTTATGAATCCTTGCGTGTGTGTTATTAGCCATAATTTATTTTTAAAGTCTTTCAGGCACATTCTACAGTGATATGACTTTTCTCCTGAACGGTCACTTATTTATATTTTGATATTTTTTAAAGTAGTTTAGACAATGTATTTATTTTTTTTCTCTAAATGTTTTGTATGCTATTATGCGAGATGTTTTCATAATATAATTTTAAACATTCAACACTGATGACATTTTTCTTTTGAATAAATATTTATACAGTTTTCTTCATTGTATAAACCTTTACAGCTATTTGATCCAAAAAGCAAGTATTATCTAATGAAATATTCTACATTTCATTAGTTAAGTCTTGTAGACAATTATTACTAGTATTTGTCTCCTTTATAAATTGTTGTGTTCTTTATAAATCTTAGTAATATATTTTTTATATAATTTTAAATGCATGAGCTTTTATTTATTACTAAAGCAAATATTGTTAAGAGATGCCAAAAACACTTGGACTGTCAGGATACATAAATAATTCAAGTAACTACATAGTAATCAGTATAGAGTAACCAGAATAGAGCACACAGGTTATAGTGTTAACTCTGTTGTCAACAGATGGCATTCAATATCAGATAAGCAATTGGAATAATCTAACTTTTGTAGGAATATAAAGCAATTTAATTACTTGTCAAAGACACAAGAGAATGGAAAAAGTTACAATATGTAAACCACAGGTATTATTCATAAATAGTAAGATAATATTGTGCTTATTATATTATAAAATGTGCTAGACATAAAATATACTCTACAATATTTCCTGTGAATCAGCAAGTGTAAAAGCAAACATACAAATCTACGTCTCCACATGCGTTCACCAGCAGGAAAGTTAGTGTCCGTGTATAACTTTGTAAACATTACAAACAAATCTTGTGGCAATTTTTTTTTTTTTTAAGATTTAGCAAAATGTCTTTGTATAGGAAAATTAAATATATTATAAATTTATTTATAATTATACTGTTTTATCATACTGTACATATAGCAACAGCAGAGAGGGATGGTTTATTATAAATACAGCCACAGTATTAAGATGTTTCACTACAGAACCTTATTATAAACATCACCACAGAACTATGGGATGTCTTATTATATATATAACCACAGAACTGAGGGATGTCTTATTATAAATATAACCACAGCACAAGAGTCAGGTACAGTGGACCCTCATGTGGTCTGTCATTTGCAAAAATATATGTATGTGATTTTTACAAGAACTTACTGATCCAATGTACCATGCACATTGTTATTTTTATATCCCCTATACCATTCATGTAAATATGTAAATAAATAAATAAATTCTGAGCATTAAGAACACTGATATATTATCTTATTTGGAGAGCCTTTTGAGCTTAAGAGCAAATTACCTAAGAAAAAATTCATAATTACTATACAGTATAAAGATTATTTATTTTAAATGTTTTCTCAACATTTACAATGGCTCACATAGGAGAAAAAGTATGTAATGTTTTAAAACTGAAAATATATATTAAACTTTTTTATATTAGAACCTGATTATAAAAATAATTAATTTGAAAATCTTAAAATGTTTTCTTGCCAAACAATAGTATTAAAAACAATACTGTACCACATACACAATGAACTAATACTGAGATTTTAAAATTAATGATACACCAAATTTAATTTAAATACACATTTTCTTTGTTACCATAGTGCATGAGATGTTAATAATGCATGACATATTGATAATACAGATAGTCATTCACATGAGTGTGCTGAAGACAGTCTTACCCATCTACATGTAGTATTTCTTACACCATAATGTGTTTCATAATGCTGCTGACAACACGTATGCAGTATATCTGACAGTGTGTGTGAATGTTGACACTGCAGGTATTATTCAATACCACTAGGTCCTGACACTGCAGGTATTATTCAATACCACTGGGTCCTGACACTGCAGGTATTATTCAATACCACTGGGTCCTGACACAGCAGGTATTATTCAATACCACTGGGTCCTGACACTGCAGGTATTATTCAATACCACTGGGTCCTGACACTGCAGGTATTATTCAATACCACTGGGTCCTGACACTGCAGGTATTATTCAATACCACTGGGTCCTGACACTGCAGGTATTATTCAATACCACTGGGTCCTGACACAGCAGGTATTATTCAATACCACTGGGTCCTGACACTGCAGGTATTATTCAATACCACTGGGTCCTGACACTGCAGGTATTATTCAATACCACTGGGTCCTGACACTGCAGGCATTATTCAATACCACTGGGTCCTGACACTGCAGGTATTATTCAATACCACTGGGTCCTGACACTGCAGGTATTATTCAATACCACTGGGTCCTGACACTGCAGGTATTATTCAATACCACTGGGTCCTGACACTGCAGGTATTATTCAATACCACTGGGTCCTGACACTGCAGGTATTATTCTTCTGGTGACTGTAGGAGCTGTGAAAGAAAGGATTGAGAGATTACCAAGTCGTTTAAAGTCAACAAATACCAAATACAGAATCTTTGAAATCTAGTAAAGATTTCCCAAATAGGATTTTTTTTTTAATAATTCCAATACTATAATGGTTCTTTCTCCAAATAAAACAAAGATATACAGTATAGGTAAAATATATCAGCCAGCAGATTGTAAACAGGTACAAATCCCTGTGCACAGGAATCTTAGCAGATACAGTACATAGAAAAAGGCAAACATAATTCCAATCTACAAAAATGGTATCCGAGAAGACCCTCTAAATTATAAACCCGTATCATTAACAAGTATGGTAGTTAAAACATTAGAAAAAAATAGCTAACACCAAATGGGTTGATCCATTGTTGTTAACACAACAATGGGTAGAACACCTGGAGAATACAATAATGACATCATAATGGACAGACGGTATGGTTTTCGAACAGGAAGATCCTGTGTAACAAATCTACTTAGTTTTTATGAATCACAGAGATTCTACAGGAAAGAGATGGTTGGCCAACTGTCTATCTGGACCTAAAAGACCAGCATTGATGTAATGAAATGCCATCTTCTGGGTGAGACCAGAGGCTCCCTGGAGCTATCCGGGCTGATATGAGTGAATTAGACCGTGGCATCAGCCAAGTGAATGGAGTTCTTAGGCCTAACAGGGACCACAAACCAGAACCTAGGCCCCCCTCAGAGAGGCACGAGGAGCAATGGCCTATAGAAAGCCTCGTGAGGTTGGAAGCATTCTATGTCTGCCATCGACCAAGACAGGCACCAAAGAAAGGTGGGTACCCCAAAGCAAACCCTATCTGATTAAAAAAACCAGCGTTGAATGTAATGAAACGCCATTTTCTGGGCGAGTCCCGGAGGCTCCCCGGAGCTATCCATGGCTGATATGGATACCCTAACTATTTTGCATCAGTCGATGTGGGTGGCGTTCTAGGCCTACCGGGGACCATGAACCAGAACCTGGTCCCCCTCAGAGAGGCATGGGGAGCAATGGCCCATAGAATTGCACATGTGATTTGGAGCATTCTATATCTGCCATCGACCGGGACAGGCACCCAGAAAGGTAAGCGCCACAAAACAAACCCTTATTCTGGTTAACAACAAAAATCGACAAACGAGTGGACAGAACTCCCCCAGGAAAATGAACTAACAAGCATGATGTCACACGAGCCTCGCCGCCGCATGTCTGCGCAACTCCCCCCTCCCCGGGAGGGGGAAGGGGGAGCCCCAGACCCCCGCGCCGGCGATCCCCGCCCCAGTTCTGAGGCTGGATATCAAAACCGCAAAAAAAAACGCCGACCGGAGGGCGGGAGGGTGCCGGGGAGCCTCCGGGACTCACCCAGAAAATGGCGTTTCATTACGTTCAACGCTGGTTTTCTGGGGGGAGCTCCTACGGCTTCCCGGAGCTTATTCACCAAAGACTACCTAAGAAAACAAGGGGACATACCCGGGAGGCGGTCGGTGAACCACACCTCAACACGAAGTTGAGACAACCCAAGGACCCCTCCGGAAAGCAGTAGGCACATCATTCGCTAGAAAAAGGGAGAACGGCTGCAGACGAAGAGACCTATGACCACGACCACAGGAGCCAAAAACCACTGCGCCTGAGAAGAGCATGAAGCTCTGCCACACGACCCCCAGAGGCCAATGCCAACATAAAAAGAGAGCCGAGGCAAAGCCAACCTGAACCGAAGGAGCCACAACAACCAAGGAGAAGAAAAACAGGAGAGCACCCGGTCCAAAGACCAGAACGGCACAGGCAGTGCACGAGCAGGCCGGAGGTGAAACAATGCACGAGACAGCCTGCGAAACGGCACAGAAGGAACATCGATACCAAAAGCTAGCAGCAGAAACCAAGGTGCCAGACCCAGGAACGGCCCCAAGTGCCTATACATCCTCCGCAAGCCAATCCTATGAGAGCCCCAGGAGGGAAAAGAAAATGCAGGACCAAAACCAAAATGCCACAAGCATGCAAGTCCACCGCCACAAGTGCAGCCGACAGGGAAGGATCCCGCATAAGGAGCCGCCCCGCAGCAACATCCCGCAGAAGGGCAGGAGCGAAAAGACTCATTAAGAGGAGCAAAATCGCCCCCAGGAAAATGAGTAGTGCCGAGACAGCGCTAAGAGAAGAGATATGAACAGAATAACAAGGCCAAACACCCAGAAACTGCCTGGAATAGGACCCACAAGCCCTAGAAAAGACCAGAGGGAAGCTCAACCGAATGACGACAGACGTACCAGAAAACGGGAAGGAGCAAAACCGTCCCGAACCTTCGAGAACAAAAAGAAGCAAACACAAAGGACGAAGGCACAAAAACTCCATCACACCCGAGACCAAAAGTCATGCAGAAACCCCAAGAAGATGGGGACATGACGGAGAAGGCCCGTCCCGGAAAAAAGGGGCGAAGACCGTAGAAAAACACCCACCGACAGGACAGAAGCAAAGGTCAAAATGGACAAGGAAACCAAGCCCAGGGAGGGGCCGACGCCCACAAAGCACGTGCGGAAAGGGGGGAACAGAAAAACCCCACACCACAAAACCGCAAGCCCCGCCCAGAGGGGTAGAAATACCCCGGCGGGGACCAACGGGGCCTGAGGCCCCTCACGTTAGCCCCCCCCCCTCAGCCCCGGGAACCCACCCTGCAGGCCCTGGGGCCGAGCTGTCCCCCCAAAGCCCCAGCGTCAAGAAAAACCCCGGGGCAGCCGTGAAAAACACTAAGGAAGGGAGCCACTAGCCTCTGGAACTTGAACCAAAATCGGAGGATAGGCGAGGGGCGAGACGAAGACCCCAAGCTCATCCCCAGCCAGCTCAACGAGGCGAGGACAACGAGGACAGGACAGAGAATCCAAGGAACATGGAAAAACCAGGCCCGGCACAGCAAGACCGGCAAGGAAGGAGGGGCCCCAGAAGGAGCACGGAAGGGCCGAACAAAATGCCACAACCAACCCCGACACGCAGCCGCAGTGCCAAAACCACAGCAGAACGTCACCACACTCCCTGAGGAAGCAACAGAGAAGATAAAGATAAATTGGAACATGAGTGGCACACAAGGGGACACAGGCGGAAACCGAGCACCCAACTGAGCCACAGAGACGGTAGAAGAAACGTGTGCAGTGGAACAGGCAATCGAAGGAACACATTAGGCAGCCCAACTAGGGCTGTCCCCATACACAGCCCCAAGAGCAGAAACGAGAGCGCCCATGAAGCACAGAATCCGCTCGACAACCGAACGACAGGGGAGAGGCGGAACCAAAGAGCCAGAACCCAATCCTGCAAGCACAAGGAGGCGAGCACAAAACGCCCTCGACACAGGAAAACGTACCACCGAACAGGCAACCCCACTGTTGCACCGTGGAACAAGGTGGAGGCGGGGCCCCGAACTCCAGCAAGGTTAGACAAGCATAGGAGAGGGGCAGGAGGAGTACAGGCAGGAGCCGTCTCAGATGGGCCAAGAGGCCACCCGCAGACACCCATGAACCGAGGAGGGAATCAGGTGTAGAGAACAAGAGCTGCCCTGTATGGGCTAATAGCCCTGCAGTAGGCACCTCGGGTGGTACGGTCCACGTTCTCAAGTATGTATGTACACCCATTCCTACTTCCAAAAACAAAAACAGCGTCAGGACGAAGGAGACGCCATACCGCACCAACCCACCTGCAGAACATAGGCTCTGTGGGCCATGACGCAAGCCTATGAGTCCGTAGCCGCCGGAGGCGGCCAGGGTACCCATGCTGGAGAGGAGAAGGGGAGCAGCGAAGGAGGCTCCCCACCCTAGAATGCAGGGAAAAAACCTTGTGACTTCCCCACAGCGGCACTCCAGAACACCCCCAAAGCAACGGGGCACGGATTGTATTAAGAAAAGAGCGAGAGGCGAAGCCCCCTGAGAGAAATGGATGCAGAACACCACGTGTGCACACCGCCCGGAGCCAAAACAAACTCCCACGGCACATGCGCAGGACGCGAAAGAAAAGTAGCCCATCAAGGCGAGAAGTAGCCCAACCGGCGACAAGGAGCCCAACCGGCGGCAAGGAGCCCAACCGGCGGCAAGGAGCCCAACCTGCGGCAAGGAGCCCAACCGGCGGCAAGGAGCCCAACCTGCGGCAAGGAGCCCAACCGGCGGCAAGGAGCCCAACCGGCGACAAGGAGCCCAACCGGCGGCAAGGAGCCCAACCGGCGGCAAGGAGCCCAACCTGCGGCAAGGAGCCCAACCGGCGGCAAGGAGCCCAACCTGCGGCAAGGAGCCCAACCGGCGGCAAGGAGCCCAACCGGCGGTAAGGAGCCCAACCGGCGGCAAGGAGCCCAACCGGCGGGAAGGAGCCCAACCGGCGGCAAGGAGCCCAACCGGCGGCAAGGAGCCCAAACCGCTACAAGGAGCCCAAACTGCTACAAGGAGCCCAAACCGCTACAAGGAGCCCAAACCGCTACAAGGAGCCCAAACCGCTACAAGGAGCCCAAACCGCTACAAAGGAGCGCAAACAGCTACAAGGAGCCCAAACAGTTACAAGGAACCAGTATGGAGGCAAATTCCGGGACACGCAGGAGGTAAACCGCAAAGGCCAACTGCACCACAGGCGAAGAGATGCGGGTAGCCGAAAACCTCTGGAAGACAGAACCGAAAAACCACAGGGACACGGAACCGACCCGGGGAGGAGCAGAACCCAAGCCCAAAGAGTACGCAGTACGGGGGAAAGAAAACCCCACTCCTCGCAACAGTAAGCCCCGCTCAGAAGGACGGAAATCCAGGCGAGGTGCAATGGAGCCCAAAGCCCCCCCTCCCCAACCCTAGGAGCCTCTACAACAGGCCCCAGGGCCAAGTCGCCCTCCAAAGCCCCGGCCCCACAAGAAAAAGCCGGGGCAGCCGAGAGAGCTGGAAGAGAAGGGGCCCACTGGTTAAGACCCCGGAGCCTCGGCCGGAGGAACAGACTCAAATGCCTCCGCAGCTACCCCGGACGGGGCAACCCCCGAAACTGCCCAAGTCTCAGAACCTCTAACCCCGCCTCGACCCCGAAGCCTGCAGATGCGTAGGGGCCGGAAGCAGGGAGAAAAACAAGGGGGAGAGGAAGGAACCAAGGCCGAAGCAACCAAAACCCCCAAGTCTGGGTCCCTACACAAAGTGGGGCAGCATCATGGCGTCCGAGGAAGCGACAAACCCGAGCGCGTTGCAACAACCTACCTTGCAACGCGCGAGCTGCCTGCACCCACGGGAATTCATCAGCAGACTGGGTGAATGGAGTCACGAACAAGCAAACAAAGCTCTCAGGACTCAGGGTCGAATGTGTCACCGACCCAACAGGCAGCATGACGGAGGCAAAACACAAGGAGAGTCACCCTAAGACAAAGGGACAGAGCAACCCTCAACTCGCACAAAGCGAGAGGGGATGCAAGGGTCTCCACTATCGGACCCGAGAGCCCCCGGGGGGTTTCCCAGGGCTCCTAGACTGGGTCTGCTAAGGGTTATCCCAGGCAGGGCACTGCCAACTGGCGCCCCAAACTACCAAGCAAACTGCTAAAGCTGAACCCACGGGACGTGTCCACCCATGAGGGCGAAGCAGGGGGGTGCCACCACACAAACAAACCTAATATAAGGGGGGGGGGGGAACACAAGGCAGACCCCCCTACCAAGGTAAACAAGGGAGGAAAACCCCCAAACACTTGGGGCAGCTAAATGCCAAGCAGCAAAAAGCCAACAGAGGTAGACTCAAGGTGATTTGTGGAAGGCAACCCCAAGCCCCAAGGGTGGTACTTACAGGGCACTCAGGGAAGGTGACCCTAAGCACATGCAGGCCGAGTACCTGAGAATACTACTCCCAGCTCACATGACCACCGTAGGAGCAGCACTGCAAAGAAGTCACAGCACTGAGACAAGACCGGAGCTGGAGCCACACGACCGTGCATTATCCCATCAGCCGAGGAACTGGGGCGGGGATCGACGGCGCAGGGGTCTGGGGCTCCCCCTTCCCCCTCACGGGGAGGGGGGAGTTGCGCAGACATGCGGCGCGGCTCGTGTGACGTCATGCTTGTTAGTTTGTTTTCCTGGGGGAGTTCTGTCCACTCGTTTGTCGATTTTTGTTGTTAACCAGAATAGGGGTTTGTTTTGTGGGGCTTACCTTTCTGGGTGCCTGTCCCGGTCGATGGCAGATACAGAATGCTCCAAATCACATGTGCAATTCTATGGGCCATTGCTCCCCGTGCCTCTCTGAGGGGGCTAGGTTCTGGCTCGTGGTCCCCGGTAGGTCTAGAACTCCACCCACATCGACTGATGCAAAATAGTTAGGGTATCCATATCAGCCATGGATAGCTCCGGGGAGCCGTAGGGGCTCCCTCCAGAAATTGCTACTGAAAGCCAAACTGTTGAGAAGAACTCTCCAAACTAAAAACGAACAAACGAGCATGATGTCACAACCATCTCCGTGCCACTGTCAGTGCAGCTCCCCACTTATGCAGAAGGGGGAAGGGGGAGCTCCAGACCTCCCACACCGGCTATCACCCCCAAGTTCAGAGGCTGGATGTCAACAACTGTGAAAAACCTCCGACCGGAGGAAGGGAGGGTTGCCGGGAAGACTCCGGGTCTAACCCAAAAAATGGTGTTTCATTACATTCAACGCTAGTTTTCTGGGGGAGCCCCTTTGGCTTCCCGGAGGTACTTAACCAAAGATAAAAACAAGAGGGACTTTCCCGGGAGGAGGTCGCCACTCGCTCCAGGGGCACCATGCAAGCGCTCGCTTCCAAGAGAAGCCGGACCTGGGACAAAGAAGTCATCCGAAAGCAGGAGCAAGAGACCCAGGGGTTCAGATGGAACAAGTCCAGAATGTACCGCAAGTCCGCACAGTCTCGTTTCAGAACCGGAAACAGGCGGGAAACCGACCTGAGGGATGAGGACTTTTGTCCACACCCAAGCAAACCCACTCCAAGATGACCCAACAGAGAGAGAGCGAGCCTGCCCTGCCAGCTCCAAGCCCCCCGAAGAAGGAGGGGCCACCCAATGCCACTGCAAGCCGCATGAAGAGACCCGAAAAGCCGACAAATCGTGGGACCAGGCGTGAGCAAACTGTACGAACCTCTCCCCCCCAATTGCCTCGTCAATAGGATGACCAACGAAAGGGCCGAAGCCCCTTATGAAAAGCCGATAGATGAGCAGAGCAATTACCGCTCCAACCAGACGTCGTCGGCCCGGAAGGCTGTTCCGACTCTGAAAATGGCACCACTGGCATACCACGACAAGAGGAACCTCGAGCCTTGGGGCATGACCCTTTTGGGAAGAAACCCCACGGGCCCCCCTAAGAACCAAAAAGTCCAAGATGGGACGACAACTAGAAGCCTCCGTTTGCAGAAACTGCACCATCGTATACTCTGCAAACAGAAAGGACAAAATTGGCATAAAAAACCTAAGAGCCAGAGCTCAAGCGGATTCTAAGGATTGAGCGAGCACCGCCTGATGGCACCCAAAACAAGAAGCAAAAAACAGAGACACTGCCTCCCTCAGGATCGGCACAAACAGCTTCAACAAGGCAGCCGATGCCCGCACCACTGCGACCAACGCACCAGAACTAGGATCAGCAACCAACGCCTCTATGTCCTCCTTAAGCCAGTCCGAAGACAGCTTGAGAAGGGAAAAGAAACGCAAGACCGAAGCCTAATGGTCACAGATGAGTAAGTCCTCAGCAACCAGGGTAGCCGAAAGGAAGGGAACCTGCACGCGAAGCTACACAGGCTGACATCCCAAAGAAGGACAGGGATGAACAAACAAGCAGTGAAGCGTTCAATCTCGCCCCCCCGGGTAAATCTGAACAAATGTCAGGGCCTCTCGCCACTGAAGCATGTGGGACCGACAGAACGTGTGCCATACCACCATTGAAAATACAGGCTATTTTGCCAAAGAGGACGACTCCGGAACCTCGTAACGCACCCAGTAAGGAAAGGAAAAACCGATCACAAATGAGGCAGGATCCATTATCGAGGCACAATCCAGGTCGTGCAAGAGATGGCCTCGAGCCACAATGGCCTCCCGCACCTAATGGGGCACGATGCGGGAAGCCAAAAATCTACGGAAGTGAGGAACAGAAGTACCAGAAGGATCCCGGAGAGGGGTTGATGCTATATCAAAATCGTATAGGGAGGGAGAGGATAAGAAAACCCCACCCCCTGCAACAACAAGCCTCGCTCATAGGGTACCAACACCCAAGCGGGGTCAAATGGAGCCCAAGCCCCCCCAAGTCAACCCCCTCCCTTGCCTCGGGAACCTCCACATTAGGACCCGGGGCCGAGTCGTCCTGCAAACCCTGTGCCTCAAGAGATAAGGCAGAGTCCACCGGAAAAGTTGGAACAAACAGGGCCCACTGGTCACACCCAGAAGCACCGGCTGGAGAAAAAGGCTCGAATGCCTCCGTCATCACACCAGAAGGAGCATCCCCTGAAACTGCCCGAATCTCACCACCAACTAAACCCTGCCCTGACTCTGAAACCCTTAAACACTTCAGAACTGGGTGCAGAGGGTCGAAGAACAGCAGGGGAAGGACAAGGGAGGCATGGACGAAACAAAGTTGAGGCGATAACAACCCCAAGTTCGAATCCCTATATGCAAAACTGGGCAGGCTCGGGGCATCCAGGTTAGTAACCAACCCAGCGCACTGCAACAACCTAAAACATGCATGCAACGCCGAAGCTGCCTGCACCCGAGTATTAAGATCAGTGGATTAGATGAACTGGAGTACAAGCAAGGAACACCACTCGTAGGACTCCGGGTCAAAGGTATCATGGACCCAACAGGCAGCATGAGGGAGGCACAAATTGGTGATTGTCATCCTGAGACAAGGGGACAGAGCAACCCTCAAACTCACACGAAGTGAGATGGGACCCAGAGGATGCATCCATCGGACCACGGAGCCCTAAAGGGGGTTTCCAGGGCCCTTACATGCTCTGCTAAGGGAAGCCCAGGCAAGATACTGATAACTGGCACCCCAAACTATCCAGCGAACTACTAACAGTTGAACCCTTGGGAGGTGTACACTCACAGGGACCTAGTAGGACCACCAATTTATATAGAAGGGGTACCAACACCAAGGGGCAGACCCCCACCAGGCAGGAAACAAAAATAAAAGAAAACCCCTGCATGAGGGACAACGACCCGGTGAAAACTAGCTGCACAGTACCTTGCGCCCCTACCAGTGACAAAACAAGTGGTGCAAGAAACACCCCAGCTGACACCAAGGCAATTAAGCAATTACCGAGAAGCAAAAGATTCTACAGAGGCAGACCCCAAGCGACTTGTGGAAGATAACCCCAAGCCACAAGGGCAATACCTACTGGGCACCTAGGGAAAGGAACCCTAGGCATATGCAGCCCCGAGTACTTGTGAAATTACTCCTGGTTCACACACCACCACAGAACAGGACCACACCACAAGGCACAGCACTGGAAATGACTTGAGCTCGATCAGGGCATTAGTCAATGGAGTTCAGCCTACCGGGGACCATGAACCAGAACCTGGCCCCCTCAGAGAGGTACAGGGAGGAATGGCCCTGGAAAACACCCCATGGTTGGGGTTTTTCCTTATCTGCCATCCAATGGGGTTAGGCACCCAGAAAAGTAGGCATAACAAAACAGACCCCACATGGTAAGAAAACAGCAACCAAAAACCGGAGAGGCAAAACACCCACCAGTCCCAAGTTAACAAGGGAAACAAGCAAACATCACACTTTGCCGTCGCACCACTCGTAAGCACAGCCATCCCCTCCCCGAGAGGGTGATGGGGGAGCCCCGGACCCCTTGTGCTGGCTACCTAGCAATCCAGTTCGGAAGCTAAGCATCCAAACAATGAGAAAAAAAAACATCAGCAGGAGGGAGGGAGGGAGGGTGACTGGGAGCCTCCAGGGATCACTGAGAACTTTTCGACCTCCAAAAGCACTGCGCCTGAATATTGACCCAAGAAATGGCAAACACGGCAGCCAAAGCAGCAAACTTCCTAACGTCATGGCCGTGCGGACAGATAGCAGGCTGGCTAGACTTAACCACCATGCTGTACAGCCATAATAAAGGACAATTCTGTGGTGAGCCGAAAATAAATTCTGCACAAAAAATTATTTTCTCTTGTTAAATTGTAGCCTCTGATCACGGCAAAATAAAATTAAATATTGTACGTGACATACTATAGCCATGATGGAGCTGAGAAGTTGAGCAAATAATGGGCGCTGAGCAATAAAGCTCTCAGGGTCACTAGCAGACGCCACCTCACTCCCTCTTTCACCAACACCTCTCTCGGCAACATTCCTTCTCCCAACATACTCCTTTTGCTGTTATTACACTATATACACACACATCATATACAGTATAAGAATCTACATTTGTTTTCAACATAGCGAACCACTAAGCTGGTATGCTGAGTCCAGACAATAACAGGCTGCCACACAGAATCAGTAGACGACGCTACCTCCCTCACCAAGATTACTCCTCCCACCATACTGCGAACAGGGCTAATTATCACCACAATCCTGCTATTATCAGAATCCTGGTCACTAAATCCTGTAAATTAATCATTTTCCACAAGTTTATTCTGTAAAGGAACATGAGAATTCATTTCAACATTCTAAGATGGACCAAACAATGGTAGGGTGCTGTGGCTACCTGCATAGTGCTTTGAACATCTTGAACAGAACATGAGAACATAAGAATAACGGTAACTGCAGAAGGCCTATTGGCCCATATGAGGCAGCTCCTATTTATAACCTCCCACTCATATACATGTCCAACCTATCCCACAACAGCATTGTGTTCACTGATATCTAGAAATTGTACACAGTCTTTATCACAGTCAGGCTCCTCTCTAATACTATCATGGCTAAATAATACCAGTTACATATATATTTTTACAATTTTAGGCGATGCTGTGGTCACAAGCTGAACAGCGATGCTGTTAGCTCATGCTGTACTCACCTAATTGTACTCACCTAATTGTGCTTGCGGGGGTCGAGCTCTGGCTCTATGGTCCCGCCTCTCAACCGTCAATCAACAGGTGTACAGGTTCCTGAGCCTATTGGGCTCTATCATATCTACACTTGAAACTGTGTATGGAGTCAGCTTCCACCACCTCACTTCCTAATGCATTCCATTTGTCAACCACTCTGACACTAAAAATGTTCTTTTTAATATCTCTGTGGCTTATTTGGGCACTCAAGTTTCCACCTGTGTCCCCTAGTGTGTGTGCCCCTTGTGTTAAATAGCCTGTCTTTATCTACCCTATCAATTCCCTTGAGAATCTTGAATGTGGTGATCATGTCCTCCCTAACTCTTGTGTCTTCCAGCGAAGTGAGGTTTAATTCCGTACCTCTCCTCGTAGCTCATACCTCTCAGCTCGGGTACTAGTCTGGTGGCAAACTGTGTGCCAACCTTGGTTGCTAACTCAGTACTGAGGCTCTCACACTTAAGAACGATTTTCTTTAAAAATGGGGTCTGTTTAAAGGAGTCCTGAGACACAGGATGTGAGCCTCGTATACCCGCAGAAGTTTTGAATCGCTCCCTATACCTAAGAGCGCCACTCTGCGCACCCCCGATCTAACCCCCAATCTGGTGCTCTGCGTACCCCCAATCTAATGCCTCAAGGCACTCTGCACAGTGCGGTGGTTAACCCTTAAATTGCACAACACTTTATATGACATGTTGAGTAATTGACGCACGACTGCGCAATATGACTTTTGGAGTACTACCCGCTATTTAAACTTAAGTTTAAATAAAAATAATATAACTCCATAAAAAATATGGAGTACTATTTAAACGGCCCACAGATACAAGGGGTTCACATCACCTTCTGCAGGGCTCTTGTAAACAGACGCCATTTAAAAAAAAATTGTCGGCAACATTCCCGGGTGTGGGGGCCTCAGTACTGAGTGAGCCACCAGGGCTGGCACAAGCAGCATGAGCTCACAACACTGCTGTTCAGCTTGTGACCACAGCTTCACCTAAAAATGTCAAAAATATATGTAACTGGTATTATTTAGCAATGATAGTATTACAGAAGACCCCTGACTGTGATAAAAATTACTAGGATTCTGACAATAGCAGGATTGGTGTGATAATTTGTGCTGTGCTGTGAGATGAGTAATGTTGCGGGTGGGAGGGCTGAAGCATCGACTGCCGAATCTGTGTGGCCACCTGTTGCTGTCTGCACTTACTATACCAGCATAGTGGTTTGCTATGGTGAACAAAACATGCAGATACTTATATATAATGTCTGTATATAGTGAATAAAAGCAAAAACAGTATAGTGGGAGGAGAATTTTAGTGAAGGAGTGAGTGGCAGCCAGTGGCTGGCTGGTGTGCCGGCCACTCCTTGCTGCTTTTTGACTCAGCATACCAACTTAGTGGTTTGTTATGGTAAAACACACATGTAGATACAGTATCGACTATTTAACAGTCTCTTATTTACCAATCTGCCGGTTCCATTGACCGGTTTGGGAGATCCGGTATCTGGAACCTCATATACCGGTCTGGCGGTCGATATTGGGTTTGTTTCGGTATCGGCGGGCCCTCACATGGCAACGGGCCACCAACCTTGAAGGTATTGAGGGAGGGATGGGAGGTAGTGATTGATGGAAGGAGGCATTGAGGGGGAGAGGCAGGGAGGGAGGGAGAGTGTTGGTACATCTAAGCTTGTATGGTGAGTAAAGGCACAGAGATGTAGCTACTCACACAGTCAGCTGGTGGCGGCCGCCCTCACGGCCAGACGCACTAATATTTCTCCTACAACAATACTGTTTGTGGTGTTATTACGCTATATACACACATTATATATAAATATCTACCTGTTTTATTCACCATACTTGTACAAGTAAACTGGTATGGTGCCCAAAGACCATCGTGGTCATCAGTAAACATGATAAGTCCTGCAGACGACGCTCCACCCTCACCAAAATGGCGGCTCCCAACCTCCTACTCTCGCTGTTATCTCACACTATACACACATTATATATAAGTATCTACATTTGTGTTCACCATAGCGAACCACTAAGCTGGTATGGTGAGTGCAGTCAATAAAAGGTGGCCACACACACTCAAAAGACAACGCCACCATCCTCCCTCCCACAGCATTACTCCTCCCTCCATGGCGCACAGCGCCAAATATCACCACAATCCTGTTATTATCAGAACCCTGGTCAGTTTTATCACAGTCAGGGGTCTTCTGTAATAATATCATCGCTACATAATAGCATGAACAAGTATATTATGGCATTTTTAGGCGATGCTGTAGTCACAAGCTGAACAGCAGTGCTGTGAGCTCATGCTGCGTGCGTCAGGCTTGGTAGCTGACTCAATACTGAGGCCCCTAACACCCGGGAGTTTGGCCCACGATTTTTTTTTTAAATGGCGTCTGTTTACAAGAGCCCTGATGAAGGTGTGGTGAACCCTGTGTATCCGCGGGCCGTTTAAATCTTGCGTAGTACTCCAAAGCATCACATGATGCGATGCACAATTTACTGCAAGTCGGTCAAAGCATCATATGATGCGATGCGCAATTGAAGGGTTATGGAAACTTCAGTCTGTGCACATTGCTTTTAGGAAACTTATTTATTTGTTATTACATAATTACTAGTACTTATTTCATTTGTTTTTGGCAATGATTAATTGTTCTAAATTTAATGGTAATTCCTGTAACCAGGTGGTCCCTCCCGACACTCCCCTCCCACCCTCCCGACACCACCCATCCACCCCACCACCTCCTTCACTATGCATCTATAGAGCCACAGGCAGACGGGATTAATACAGTACGAATTTTTATCCGGCCAAACCAGCTTTTATCCAGTTCCTGTGGCCATTTTGGCCGGATATTGAGAAAACTTTATCCGGTCACAATTTTGGCCGTATAAGGGCGTTTTCCGGATGTTCGAATCCCGGATAATCACGGGGTTACAGTATATACATACACACACTGTATATACCCATGTACATGTGTGTTCCCCATAGCGAACCACGAAGTTAGTATGGCGAGCAAAACAAGAGTGGCTGCCACACAGAGAGGGTACCTGAATTCTCTCCCTCCCTCACCACAATTCTTCCTTCCACAATACTACGCTCAACGCTAATTATAATCACAATCCTGATCACAAATTCCTGTAAATGAATAATTGACCACAAGTTTATTTTGAAAAGGAACCTAAAAAGTCGTTTGAAGATTCCTAGATGGACGAAATAATGCTGTGGTGCTGTGGCTAGTGCTGTGAACATCGTGAACAGCATTGAATCACTGATATTTGAACATTGTACCCAGTCATTATCACACTCAGGCTCTTCTATAATACTATCATGGCTAAATAATACAAGTTATATATATATTATGACATTATTAGGCGATGCTGTGGTCACACGCTGAACAGCAGTGCTGTGCGCTCATGCTACGAGCACCAGCCTTGGTTGCTCACTCACTACTGAGGCTCCCACACCTGAGAATATGGACCACGATTTTTTTTAAAGATGGCGTCTGTTTACAAGAGCCCTGAGGAAGCTGATGTGAACCCCATGTAGCCGCGGGAGTTTTGAATGGAACGTGAAAAATACAAATACCCGGAGGCACGTTGCGCACCTGAAGCCTGGGCCTGCAGGCGCGTTGCGCAGTTAAAGGGTTAAAGAGTTTGCAGAGGCTGAGGGATACCTACTGCAACAAGATTTTAATTGTGATGAAACAGGACTGTTCTGGAAAAGATTGCCTAAGAGGACATACATTACCAAGGAGGAAAAATCCTTGCCCAGACACAAGCCTATAAAAGATAGGGTTACGCTTGTGCTGTGTTCAAATGCAAGTGGCGATTTGAAAATTAAACCCTTGCTAGTGTATCATTCTGAAAATCCAAGGGTTTCAAACAGTATAAAGTGCAGAAACACCAAATGTGTGTGATGTGGAAGGCTAACAAAAGGGCACAGGGTGACTAAGATTTTTTTTCGGAGTGGGTGAATGAAGTGGTGTGCCCTACCATAGGAAAATATCTGCAGGAGAAAGGTTTGCCACTCAAGGCCCTGCTTCTCCTCGACAATGCTCCTGCTCATCCTCCAGGATTGGAAGATGAATTGATGCACAGATACTGTACAGTAAATTTCTCACAATAAAGTTCCTTCCTCCTAACACCACCACTCTAATTCAGCCTGTGGACCAGAAAATCATAGCGAATTTTAAGAAACTGTATAAAAGGGCACTTTTCCGGAAATGTTTTGAAGTGACTGAAGCCACAAACCTCACTCTCAAAGAGTTCTGGAAAGACCATTTTAACATTTGTAGTTCTTTAAAACTCGTTGACAAAGCCTGGCAAGAAGTGACTCAAAGAACCCTGATCTCTGGCTGGAGAAAATTGTGGCCTGAATGTGTGACAGAACTAGACTGAGGGGTTTGAGCCTGTAAATGATGCGCCTATTGTTCAGGAAATTGTTACTCTGGGCCAGCAAATGGGCTTGGAATTGAACGATGATGATGTGGAGGAGTTAGTGGAAGAACACAATGAAGAACTCCAAGCCCTTCAAATGGAACAGCAAGAAGACTCAGCCGAGGATGTTTCTCCAGTGGAGGAGGATGAGGCAGTAGCGAATGTCCTTTCTGCAGAAATTAAGAAGGTGTGTCAGATGTGGGAAGAGATGCAAACTTTTATTGAAAAGACTCACCCAGAGAAAGCTGTAATAGGCCTTAATCTTTTCAATGACAATGTGATGCCTTATTACAGAGACAGCTTGCGAAGAAGGGAAAAACAAGCTTCCATGGACAGATTTGAGAAAATCGAGCAGTGAGCCACAACCAGGACCTAGTGGTATGCAGGCAAAACATGCCAGGGAGTGCACACCAGAAAGGTCCTCACTGCCTGATGTTATAATGGAAGGGGACTTCCCTTCCAAACAGTAACACCTCTCCTCTTCCCACCTCCTCACCATACCTGGTTGATACCTGGTTGATGGGGTTCTGGGAGTTCATCTACTCCCCAAGCCCGGCCCGAGGCCAGGCTTGACTTGTGAGAGTTTGGTCCACTAGGCTGTTGCTTGGAGCGGCCCGCAGGCCCACATACCCACCACAGCCCGGTTGGTCTGGCACTCCTTGGAGGAATAAATCTAGTTTCCTCTTGAAAATGTCCACGGTTGTTCCGGCAATATTTATTATGCTTGCTGGGAGGACGTTGAACAACCGCGGACCTCTGATGTTTATACAGTGTTCTCTGATTGTGCCTATGGCACCTCTGCTCTTCACTGGTTCTATTCTACATTTTCTTCCATATCGTTCACTCCAGTACATTGTTATTTTTCTGTGTAGATTTGGTACTTGGCCCTCCAGTATCTTCAAGGTGTATATTATTTCATATCTCTCTCGTCTTCTTTCTAGTGAGTACATTTGGAGGGCTTTGAGACGATCCCAATAATTTAGGTGCTTTATTGCGTCTATGCGTGCCGTATATGTTCTCTGTATTCTCTCTATTTCAGCAATCTCTCCTGCTCTGAAGGGGGAAGTGAGTACTGAGCAGTACTCAAGACAGGACAACACAAGTGCCTTGAAGAGTACAACCACTGTGATGGGATCCCTGGATTTGAAAGTTCTCGTAATCCATCCTATCATTTTTCTGGCTGTCGCAATATTTGCTTGGTTATGCTCCTTAACCCTTAAAGTGCGCATCACTTCATATGAAGTGTAAATCGTTTTACCAGTCAACTGCGCTTCACTTCATATGAAGTGTATGGGTACCGCGCACGATTTGAATGGCCCGCGGTGTAGCTGGGGGTCCCATACGCTGCCCAGGGGCTCTAGTAAACAGCGGCCATTTTGAAAAAAAATCCAGCTCACGCTCCGATGGCATGGGAGGCCTCAGTTTAGCGAGAGTCACCATGGCGAGCGCACGGTCAAACGCCTCACGGGCACGCACCACTCAGTCCCTCACCCCAGAGCAAATAGCCCACGAATTATTCTCTGAAGGTGAAGAAAGTGTGTTTGACGATTCAGACAACGATGAGGATTATACACAGTTGTCGGGAGATAGTAGCAGCAGCAGTGAAAGTGAGAATGACCGCCATGCCATGGCGAGGCCTATACGCTCTCCCATGCCTCCTCGCCCATTTTCTACCCCAATTCTACCACGACCTCACAGTTCCTGTGGATATTTTCTGTTTGAGGGTGACGAGTCAGAGGGAGGTGACTCCTTTTCTGGGTTTAGTGACTCAGATCAAAGTTTTATTGAGCCTGTGGCTGGTACCAGTGGTGTAACTGGGCGAGAAATTGTCGCATCAGCAGCATCTCGCCCAGCCAAGCGCCACCGCATGGCACCACATGAGGGACCAAGACCCTCGTGTTCACGTGCACCCACCTCACGTGCACGTAGCCGCCGTGCTTCTCGCAGACGGTATTCAGCTCCTGGTCGCCGGTATGCATCGCTTCCTCGCCGTCTTTCCTCTGCATCTCGCAGGACGCCTGGTGTACTTGAGTGGAGTGATGGTGACGATTTTATTCCTAATATTCCTCACTTTGACGATAAAGATGTAGGGATTACAAACCTTTTCCCTAATCAAGGTGAGGACATGGCTGAGATGGAATATTTTACAGCATTCTATGATGAACCACTCATGGAATACATTGTACACCAAACGAACCTGCATGCTGCTTACCTGATTGAGAGGGAAATCACAGAATTTTCACGACTGCAGCGTTGGAAAAATACCACAGTGGCGGAAATGTATGTGTTTTTGGCACTCTGTTTGTTGATGAAGCACTGTCACAAACATGCAATAAATGACTATTGGAGCAAGGACAAGACAATACCAACACCTTTATTCGGGAAATATATGTCACGAGACAGGTTTCAGATACTCCTCAGGTGTCTACATTTTGGAAGTGTTCAGGACCGAACACCTGATGATAGACTGTGGCGAGTGAGGCACTACATGAACGATGTTATTGGAAAATTCAGAGATTTTTACGTACCAGCACAGAAGCTGGTGGTTGATGAATCTCTCATACTTTTCAAGGGACGTGTTCCATTCAAACAGTACATTCCCTCAAAACGAAACCGATTTGGCCTGAAATTTTTTGTTCTTTGTGATTGTGAGACAGGATACGTGTTACACATGATTCTGTACTCGGCTAGTGATGTAGACATTCCCGGTAACGACGAACATGGATTCTCGGGGAGTGTAGTGAAGACCATCATGGCTCCGTGGATGAACAAGGGACACATTTTATACACAGATAATTACTATACAAGTCCCTTGCTAGCTCGGTTCTTGCTAGAAAATAGAACCGGATTGGTTGGTACAGTAAAGCCACAACGAAGGGAAATGCCTGTGTTTGACAACGACATTGCAGTTGGTGAGTGTCAGAGAAGGAAAAGTGATAACATTCTGTCAGTTCGGTGGAAAGACAAAAGAGAGGTGAACTTGTTGACAACAATTCATGATGGAACAATGGTGAACAGTGGGAAAGTGAGCCATAAAACAAATGCACCACTATATAAGCCAGACTGTGTTTTAGACTATAATATCAACATGCGGTTGATTGATAAATCAGACATGATGATTGGCACTGCAGAGTGTGTGCGGAAGACATGTAGGTGGACGAAAAAAGTGTTCTTCCATCTTGTGGACATGAGCATGCTGAACTGTTTCAACATGTACCTTGTGAGAACTGGACGTAAGCCCACTTTCCGTGACTTTGTATTTGATGCTGCAATACAGTTATTAGGAAAGTTTGCAAAAGATGTCCCAGGTATTCAGCGGCCCATCATAAACCCACTGTTGCAGCATGCTGGTACTCCACGCCTCGCTCACACTGAAGGCTTCCTAGCACACAAACTTAAGTATTTGCCACCTGGTGTGAAGCGTGCAATAGCCCAACGTGATTGCTTGGTGTGTAAAACAACGACACGTAGAGACAAGAAACGGAAGCTTGTGCAAACATGGTGTGAAACGTGTGGTATCCCATTATGTGCTGTCGACTGCTTCAATGACTACCACAGTCTAGAAATCTTCTAAGTGTGCTTCAAAGTGTGTATAGCGTGTGCGAGTGTGTAAATATGTAAACATATAAGCAGAACATATAATATAATAGACTGTAATGACATATTATATTGCCGTAATTGAAAACATTTGTGTGCGCCTGTGTATACTCAAATATGCAACAATTATTGATACAAAATATGTTCAAACAGTATTTGAAACACAATTAGTGAAAAAAAATTAGATAAAATGCGCTTAGACATTGTAAATAAATAGCGCGAAAATATATTTGTGGCAACTCTGGCTGTTTGAGGACCGCGCGCAACACCTTCCGGGCGTGTACTGCATGAGCGAACATGCAGATTGTGACGTCATCGCAGAGCTTCTCGGCTCTATTGCAACAAAAGTAAGTACAATAGAATTTTTTTTTTATTTTTCCCGTGATCAGTGAACAGAACTTAACAGATTAGCAAAAAAAAAAAATTTTTTTTTTTTTCAAAATGACATGCGCCTGTGTGGATAGCAGGATATTAGACCCCGAGCACGTTAAGGGTTAAACGTTAGGTCGTCAGTCATTATTATTCCCAAATCCTTTACATGCTGTTTTCCTACTATGGGTACATTTGATTGTTTTGTACTCTGTATTATGTTTAAGGTCCTCATTTTTACCGTACCTGAGTACCTGGAATTTATCACTGTTAAACATCATGTTATTTTCTGATGCCCAGTCGAAAACTTTATTAATATCAGCTTGAAGTTTTTCAATGTCTTCAGCCGAGGTAATTTTCATACTGATTTTTGTGTCATCTGCAAAGGATGATACGAAGCTGTGACTTGTATTTTTGTCTATATCTGATATGAGAATAAGGAAAAGCAGCGGTGCAAGGACTGTACCCTGAGGTACAGAGCTTTTAACTGCACTTGGACTAGATTTTATATGGTTGACCGTTACTCGCTGAGTCCTGTTTGACAGAAAACTGAGTATCCTGCGTCCTACTTTACCAGCTATTTCCATTGACTTCATTTTGTGTGCTATCACGCCATGGTCACATTTATCGAAAGCCTTTGCGAAGTCCGTGTATATCACATCAGCATTCTGATTTTCTTCTAATGCCTCAGTGACTTTGTCGTAGTGCTCAAGTAGCTGTGAGAGGCACGATCTTCCCGCTCGAAATCCATGTTGGCCTGGGTTGTGAAGGTCATTGGTCTCCATGAAATTGGTGACCTGACTCCTAATCACTTTCTCAAATACTTTTATGATGTGCGATGTTAGTGCAACTGGTCTATAATTCTTTGCCAATGCTTTGCTCCCTCCCTTGTGTAGAGGGGCTATGTCTGCTACTTTAAGTGCATCTGGTATCTCCCCCGTGTCCAAGCTCTTCCTCCACACTATACTGAGTGCCTGTGCTACTGGCACTTTGCATTTCTTTATAAATATTGAATTCCATGAGCCTGGACCTGGGGCCGAGTGCATGGGCATGTTTTCAATTTCTCTTTCAAAATTTAGTGCGCTCATGTTTATATCAGTTATATTTACAGGGGTTTGAATATCCCGCATAAAGAAATTGTCTGGATCTTCCACCTTCATGTTGTTTATTGGAGTGCTAAACATGTCCTCATACTGCTTTTTTAGGATTTCACTAATTTCTTTGTCATCCTCCGTGTATGAACCTTCACTGGTACGAATAGGTCCAATACTGGCAGTGGTTTTTGCTTTTGATTTCCCATATGAGAAGAAATATTTTGGATTTTCTTTCTTTCCTGAATTGCTTTCTGTTCTAACTGCCTTTCTTCAGTTTCATATGAGTGTTTCAATTTCCGCTCGATTTCTTCAATCTCCCTATTTAAATTATTCCTTCTTTGACGGGAAATTCGTGTCTGCATAAGCAGTTCCGTTATTTTTTTCCTGCGTTTATAGTGTCGTCTGCGTTCTCTTTCTACGTTAGATCTCTTTCTGGCTTTCCTCAAAGGATCATGTTTCAGACAGACTTGATACGCTTCTGAAGTCAGTTTTTTCTATTCCTTCTGTAGGACTTGTATTACTTAGAACAGTTCCCCATGGAATGTTTGTAAGTTCCCTGTTTATTATCTCCCAGTCTATCCTTTTATTATTAAAATTGAATTTACTGAATAGCCCCTCTCGCTTTATCAACGTTTTAGGTCTATTCTGAGTATTGATGGTCGTTTGCACTTCAATGAGCTTGTGATCTGAGTATGTGATATCTGATATCGTAATGTCTCTGATAATGTCTTCATTGTTCGTAAAGACCAGATCTAGAATATTTTCATTTCTCGTTGGCTCCGATATCTGCTGATTGAGTGAAAATTTGTCACAGAATCTAAGTAGTTCTCTAATCTGTGGTTGGTTAGGTCCTGATAGATTTCCTGGTATAATATTATTGTTTGCTGTTCTCCACCTGAGACTAGGCAAGTTGAAGTCACCTAGGAAGATAATATCAGGTATCGGGTTCTCCAAATTATCAAGGCTATTCTCTATTTTGCTTATCTGTTCTGTGAATTCCTCAGCCGTTGCATCTGGTGGTTTGTATATTAGAATAATCACTAAATTTATTTTCTCTATTTTCAATCCCAGTACCTCTACCACCTCATTTGTAACATTTAGGAACTCTGAACATACAAGATCTTCCCTAATATACAGACCCACTCCTCCATGTGACCTAATTTTCCAACCCATCCTCCGAATTGACAGTACGATTTAATACTAAGTGTAATAAGTACACTTTCGTACTGTCATAACCAGTGCATAATTGTACTTATTTACCCAACTCCCTCCCCCGATTTAATTCTCCTCGTTTTCTGTTAACACACTCAGAATTTTAGGATGCAGTTTTCAATTTCAATTAGCAATACACAAGTTTTAAATATCAGGAATTTTTTTTCAGGTTTATTAAACAATATAGATTTTATACAAAATTTTAAAATATCCTTAGTTACTTTACAATTTATTGATATATTTTAGTTTTGTTTTATTAGTTTTATAAAACTGTAATATCAACATAGCTATAGGTTAAGTACTAATTGTAATTAAGAAGCTATAAAATTATTATCTTCAAAAACTAAGACGGTTAGGTGAGGGTGTGGTTTTCTATTCAGTTTTTCAGGTAAACTCAAATATTCACAATATATTTGACAGTACGATTTAATACTAAGTGAAAATAAGTACAATTTATAACTGCTATGAATAGTACATAATTGCACTTATTTGTCTCCTTACATTTACCACCCCATTTTTGGAGGACGGGCTGAATTTTCCTATCACACCTGTATAGGTTATATCCTGGAATCCAGATCTCACTGTCCAACAATTCCCCTGCATGGGTTTCTGTGAAAGCTCCAAATACTGCATTTGACTCCGTGAGGAGGCCATTTATGAACTGTACTTTGTTGTTTGTTCTTGTTTTCAGTCCTTGTATGTTGGCAAAGATGAATGAGGTTACTCTATTAGTGATAGTTTGAATGGGAGACTTTTTCGGCAAGCCCATTATTCGTGGACATAATGAGTTTGTTCTGACCAGTACTGATTGTTGTAGGGCAGTTGTCTGTCGTAGTTGTAGTTCCCTTTCGGTGGGTAATTGTATCTGTAATTCTGGAATGCAAGTGGATCTGGCATCCAGTTCCATACATTCTCCATGCTGCTCCTTTTGAATTCTCTGCCCGTCTGGTATAAAAAATTTATAGGGTTTCCTCCAAATTCATTATCCTGCTTGCCACTCTTTATGTAGCGTTCCGTGCCTTTCACGTGAAAGTGTGGGCAGCTGAGGTCATAGCATTTTCTGTCCTTCAGTGAGGTTTGGCACATGTCAGGATGGAAAAACTTACATATTGATCCAAATCGACACTCACCTTTCCAAAGCATATTTAAACATTTTTTGGGATGTTGGTAACTGCATTCTAATCCTTTCTTATTACCAGCATATCTATGTCTGCATATGCCCTTTGCATAAAATTTGCATAAGTCTGTCCTTCTGTTCTGAATTGCTCTATCGGGAACCATCTTCCATACACCTACAGCATTCATCAGCAAGGGTAAGTAACAACTTGAACATAGTTTTGTAGGTTTATTTAGATGAATTAGGTATAAAATTTTGTTTGAAGTGAGATTTTTGGGGTAGTCAGGAACGGATTAATTCATTTCCCATTATTTCTTATGGGAAAATTAGCTTCGGATTATGAGTTTTCGGAATACGAGCTGTCTCCAGGAACAGATTAAACTCTTAAACCGAGTAACCACTGTATTCTAATTTGATGAAAATAAAGATCATATGCTATTCTAAGAGAGGAATAACATTAAATGAACAATTGGTGATAGTTCATATTTTATATTCTGAATTGAAAATCTGAAGTTTCCAATATTCAATTTTAAAATTAATTTTGATTCTCTTATTTTTCAAGTGATCATTTAGACAAAGTTAGAGCATTTGCCTAGTTGATTATGCCAAAAAAATTGGAAAATGCTTGTGCAAGTTTTAAAAACTTGCGTTAAATTATTTTGTCAAATCATATACGTATGTATTGCGCGGTCTAAGGGTTAAGGATGTGCGCCCAGCAAATCCTCCCCGGCCAGGATACAAACCCAGGACAAAGAGATCACGAAATGCCAGGCGACCGTCTTAACCACTACACCAAAGGGGACTGGTAATAAAAAATCAAATGAATCAAGTCGACGTAAACTACCTTACCTCCAAAATGTCAACCTGTCTTGCTATTTTCAAACAATATTGGTTATTCACCAACTCATATAATTGCTGATATCTGCCATGTATAAACTTAAAGAAAATTATAGTCTATCTGTTTATTAGCTAAATTACTCCTGATGTTCTGTTGCAATTTCTGCTGTTCCATCCAATATGTAATTGTCATCATTCTGCACCCCCCAATCCATTTCAGTTGAATTCATGCTTTTGATCTCAATAAGTTTTAAGTTTTTCCCACATCTTGCCCAAAATGTTCTCACAATAAAGTTCCTTCCTCCTAACACCACTCCTCTAATTCAGCCTGTAGACTGTACCAAAATGCATATTAGTAGCTTTAGGCATAGTATAAACTAGCTCTATCTAGAATGACAACAATATGTTTGTAACTAATTTTGAATGTACAGTGGCACCTCGACTTACTATTGACCGGACTTACGATAATTTCGAGTTACGATGTAAATTTGATATAAAAATGCGACTCAACTTACGATAGTGTCGTCGACTAACGATATTTGTTGGTACACGTTTGGGTCGATTGAGCGCATGGTTCCCGATCACACTGGCCGACCTGCCTCAATTTACTAGAGCTGCCCGCTTAGTGACGATCACGCCAATAAGAAATTCCGTTTTTGTGGTGATTTTTTACTTTTTGAACTGTGGCGATAATCTCTTTCAAGAGAGATTGAGCCTCCTCTTCCCTACATAAAGTTACTTATATACATACAACAATAAGATGCTACCTTCAAGATACATCTACCAGTAGCACAAAAAATTTTGACCAGGAGGGAAACGTACCCTAAACTCCCCCCTACTCCACACTCCCTCCATGCCGGCTCGCCACCGTCATCAACCAGCAAACTACCATTCCCAGCCTGCCTGCTTCTGATTGGTGACCTGCCGACTGCACCTCAGCGCCCTTTACCAAGTCGATGTCTGGGCTTGTACCAGCCATTGAAGTTAGAATATCTTGTGCTCTCAAGCTGTGAACAACTAACTGATATACGCTCTGTCTATCAGGTGGATGTTTCTCAGCTAGCGCTTTATTCTCAGCACCTGCTTATTTCATTTTCTCTTTATATTATAGAGTGACGTCATCCCTGTTCTTAATTTTTCTGTTATATTTTTTGACTTGTTTGCTTGCACTGTACATAGCCAAGGAATTGTCTGTTTTTTATTTGCTTTCAGTTTAACCCTTAACATGCTCGGGGTCTAATATCCTGCCATCCACACAGGCGCATGTCATTTTGAAAAAGAATTTTTTTTTATTTTTTTGCTAATCTGTTAAGTTCTGTTCACTGATCACGGGAAAAATAAAAAAAAAATTCTATTGTACTTACTTTTGTTGCAATAGAGCCGAGAAGGACGGTGATGACGTCACAATCTGCATGTTCGCTCATGCAGTACACGCCCGGGAGGTGTTGCGCGCGGTCCTCAAACAGCCAGAGTTGCCACAAATATATTTTCGCGCTATTTATTTACAATGTCTAAGCGCATTTTATCTAATTTTTTTTCACTAATTGTGTTTCAAATACTGTTTGAACATATTTTGTATCAATAATTGTTGCATATTTGAGTATACACAGGCGCACACAAATGTTTTCAATTACGGCAATATAATATGTCATTACATTCTATTATATTGTATGTTCTGCTTATATTTGTATATATTTACACACACGCACACGCTATCTGCTTATATGTTTACATATTTACACATCGTTCATGTAGTGCCTCACTCGCCACAGTCTATCATCAGGTGTTCGGTCCTGAACACTTCCAAAATGTAGACACCTGAGGAGTATCTGAAATCTGTCACGTGACATATTTCCCGAATAAAGGTGTTGGTATTGTCTTGTCCTTGCTCCAATAGTCATTTATTGCATGTTTGTGACAGTGCTTCATCAACAAACAGAGTGCCAAAAACACATACATTTCCGCCACTGTGGTATTTTTCCAACGCTGCAGTCGTGAAAATTCTGTGATTTCCCTCTCAATCAGGTAAGCAGCATGCAGGTTCGTTTGGTGTACAATGTATTCCATGAGTGGTTCATCATAGAATGCTGTAAAATATTCCATCTCAGCCATGTCCTCACCTTGATTAGGGAAAAGGTTTGTAATCCCTACATCATTATCGTCAAAGTGAGGAATATTAGGAATAAAATCGTCACCATCACTCCACTCAAGTACACCAGGCGTCCTGCGAGATGCAGAGGAAAGACGGCGAGGAAGCGATGCATACCGGCGACCAGGAGCTGAATACCGTCTGCGAGATGCACGGCGGCTACGTGCACGTGAGGTGGGTGCACGTGAGGTCGATGCACGTGAACACGAGGGTCTTGGTCCCTCATGTGGTGCCATGCGGTGGCGCTTGGCCGGGCGAGATGCTGCTGACGCGACAATTTCTCGCCCAGTTACACCACTGGTACCAGCCACAGGCTCAATAAAACTTTGATCTGAGTCACTAAACCCAGAAAAGGAGTCACCTCCCTCTGACTCGTCACCCTCAAACAGAAAATATCCACAGGAACTGTGAGGTCGTGGTAGAATTGGGGTAGAAAATGGGCGAGGAGGCATGGGTGAGCGTATAGGCCTCGCCATGGCATGGCGGTCATTCTCACTTTCACTGCTGCTGCTACTATCACCCGACAACTGTGTATAATCCTCATCGTTGTCTGAATCGTCAAACACACTTTCTTCACCTTCAGAGAATAATTCGTGGGCTATTTGCTCTGGGGTGAGGGACTGAGTGGTGCGTGCCCGTGAGGCGTTTGACCGTGCGCTCGCCATGGTGACTCTCGCTAAACTGAGGCCTCCCATGCCTTCGGATCGTGAGCGGGAATTTTTTTCAAAATGGCCGCTGTTTACTAGAGCCCCTGGGCAGCGTATGGGACCCCCAGCTACACCGCGGGCCATTCAAATCATGCGCGGTACCCATACACTTCATATGAAGTGAAGCGCAGTTGACTGGTAAAACGATTTACACTTCATATGAAGTGATGCGCACTTTAAGGGTTAATTAAAGTTTCATTGTTCATACTATGTGTTTTGTGTGTAGTCCCTTACTTTACCACAGACAACAGCCAAGCAGTCGATCTTTTTTTTCTTAATGTGATAGGCATTGACACCAGCCATTAGGAGGACTGCCGAACATCTACACTCCTTCATTTTTCTGTCACATTAAATAGGGGCTTGTCCGGGAGCCTCACTCAGGTACTAGTACTAGAACATCAATTTGTGGTAAGTGTACTTGGCTTTGATACAGTTGCTTTTCAATATTTTCATTACTTTTAATATTTATATGGTGCTGTGTGTGTATTGTGCATTCCGAGAGTAGCATATTGTGAGTGTTGGATAACTTTGGATTACGTGGTGACTGAAGGCCTCAGTCATTCTCTTAATTGGTCATTCCTCCCTCCGTGTTATTACTCGTGTTTTCCACCTTTTGTCCCTAGGATATTTCTCAATCTCGACCAATCATCATTTTGGTACCCTGGTACTTTGATTTGTCTTCGGGTCAAAGCACCCTATCTTCTGCAATTCAACCGAAGGAGGATACAGAGGGCCATAGTTCCTCTAGCACGGACTAAGTTGCTGAGTTGGAACCTCAACAGCAGTTCTCGTCACCAGTTGACACTCACACCCCTACACATCGGTCAGAGATAATGATATTTACTTAGGTAGGGAATTAGCTTTCTTTTTTCAGAGCACAAAGTTCGCTAATTCTGTAAGTATCATATTTCATTTAGTGGGAAAACCCTTGCTTCTGTCCTATAGAGACTCGGCAAGGTATGCCTACATTCTTGGACTACCTTATTCACTTTTGAAACAATTAAATGTTTCATTTGTTTTAGAAACTATCGGTTTCATTTATTTAGTAGGATTTTCTTGCCCTTATTCTCTTACATTGAGTACCAGGTACAAGATTTCCTGTGCTTTTGATTGACTAATCATTTACCCTACTAAAATTAACGTTAATTGTTAACGATTAAAATTCCACAGGATAGTTACCAGTTGCCACGTCATCCTGTTACTGACACTTACCATATCACAAGTATATTCAGTGTACATTTATTTGCTACTTTCACCATGTTTCGTCTCCCAGCTTTCCGTAACGATCCAGCAGGTGAAATAGGGAACTTAATTCATGCCAAGAAGACCGAATTACAAACTCTTGCACAGGAGTATCAACTAGATGTTCCCCATGGAGCCAACAAAAATGACTTGCACAATTTAATATTGGATCACCTCTTAGATGAAGGGAAGATTGACTCGGAAACTCGCGAAAATTATTCTATTGCAGATAGACATGCCCTGGCAACTATGAATTTGAAGCTCGAACTTGCAAAAATTGAACAGGAACTACAAAAAAGAAGCTCTACAAATGAGGGAAAGAGAGGCTGCCATAAAGAAAGAACAACAAGAACGTGAGGCGGCCCTGGCGAAAGAAGCTCTCCAGATAAGGGAAAGAGAGGTTGCAATCAGGAAAGAAGAACAGGAACGTGAAGCCACCCTCAAGGAACGCGAGATGGCCCTAAAGAAAGAAGAGGCGGCCCTACTCCAAGAGCGTGAGCGAGTACAGCTTGAAGCAAAACAACGTCACCTGGAGATGCAACGCAAACATGATAAGAAGCAAGCTGATACTGTATGTAGTTTCCAACTCACGTTGGAAACTACACACTATACTCAGCGTCAACAAGCTACAGCTAGTCTTCCCTTAAGTTTCAATGTCTCCCATGCAAGTTAATGCCACCATTCGTTGAGACAGAGATCGATGTCTTTTTCACCACTTTTGAGACCCTAGCTAAAATACTTAGCTGGCCTACAGATCAATGGTCTACCCTTCTCAGAGTGCACCTCACAGGTAGAGCTGCAGTTACTCTCAGTACCTTAGTGTCTGAGGATGACTACCAGACCCTGAAGCAAGCAATTCTGGACGCCTACCTTCTCTCCACCGAAAGCTACAGATGAAAATTCCGTGATTATGTAAAGGCAAGTACCACCACCTTTCTAGAATTTGCCAATACAAAGAAAAGATATTTCATGAAATGGCTGGAAGCAGCACATGTCTCTACATTTTCAGAACTCGTCAACCTCATGCTAGTTGAGGAATTCTTGAGACGTGTTCCCCCTTCCGTCCGTTTATATTTAGCAGAAAAAGAAGAAACCGACTACATCAGGTGTGCGAAGTCGGCTGCCACTTACAGCCTCATCCACTGGCTAACACCAGAACCACCTTCCAGTAAGAAGTCTTGGTATAGTTATGATAAAGTGAGTACAGATCAAGCGTGCTCTCAATTGTATTTTAAGTATTGCAACCTCTATGGACATACCATAGATAAATGTGGGAAGGCTCAATACAAAGGCAATAATGAAACTACTAAACCCAAACCGACTCCTCCTAAGTCCGGTAAGCCTGTGATGAATGTTGGTGTTCCTGGTAATGATCTTTCTCTCTTCAGCAAACACCTGTATCTTGGAACTGTCTCTACCAACGGTATAGATTCGGAGGGACGTTCCAAATTGAAGATCTTGAGGGACACAGCGGCTCTTCAGTTAATAATATTGAAATCAGCTGTGCCTAATATCACCTACACTGGGAAAACCGTCCTTATCACTGTCCTCACTGCTACCACTCCGTATCCACTCGCCAGAGTCCACCTGGATTGTCCTTTGTGACCGGTGAAGTCCAAGTCGCCATCAGGTAAAAGCCTTTTCCCATGTCTGGAGTGCAACTTCTCCTGGGCCTTCGACTTGGCAGAATATCTGCAACCGTCCAACCTGATCATCATGGACAAACCCCAGGTGTGTAACTCTGTAGTGGACAATCCCATCTTTGAGTATGTTTCAGCAGAGGTTCAAGAAAGTGATGAAGTTTCTCTCCGGTTTTGGTGACCACCCGTGCACAAGCTGCACGCCCGCAACCAGCTGGCTCTACTGCAACCGCTGTCCCTCAAGACCCTCAGAATCTACCACCGAATCCTACTAGTTTGGAGTTCCGTAAGTTACAGAGGGAGGATCCTTCATTAACACCATTATTCTTCCAGGCTGAGACTCAACCTGACAGTATCCCTGGGTACTTCCTAGAGAATCAGTTGCTCTACCGCAGGTGCAGACCCAGTAAGCTGAAGGAGGATGACGATTGGGCAAATGTCGAACAACTAGTGGTTCCCACCAGCCTACGGCCCGATATTCGATTTCTGGCCCACGGAGCACTTTCTCACTATGGTTTTAACAAAACCTACCACGGAATCAGACAAGACTACTACTGGCCAGGTATGGTTAAAGACATCAAAAGTTACGTGCAACAGTGTCATACATGTCAGATGGCAGATAAACCTAACATCTCTATTCCCCAGGCTCCATTGACTCCTATCCAGGTGCCTGCAGAACCTTTCCACAGACTCATCATAGACTGTGTTGGTCCTTTACCCCGGACCAGTTCTGGCAACGCCTATATACTAACTATCCTGTGTCCTACCACCAGATTCCCCATAGCAGTTCCAGTAAAGAACATTACGGCTGCTACTGTGGTGAAACAACTATTGAAGATCTTCACTCAGTATGGATTTCCAAAAGAGGTTCAAAGTGACTGTGGCACCAACTTCACCAGTGATCTCTTCAAGAAGACACTGGAAGAGTTCAACATCACACAGGTATTGTCCAGCCCCTATCATCCTGCTTCACAGGGTTCTCTTGAACGTAGTCATCAGACTATTACAGCACTCCTAAAGAAATTTTGCAATGAAACCTTGAAGGACTGGGATAAACAACTTGACCTCAATATGTGCATTTTCAGAAGTCTCCCTAATGAGTCTCTAGTAGTATCTCCTTATGAGATGCTCTACGGACGTAAGTGCCGTACTCCTCTCAAAGCTTTTAAAGACTCTCTACATAATGCCACCTTCAGTGACCCTCAGAATGTGCCCCAGTTTCTTCAAAACTTAAAACACATTCTAGAGAGAGTACGTAAATTTGCTAATGACAATCTATTGAAAGCTCAGGAGAGGATGAAGACTCATTTTGACCAAAGCAGCAAATTAAGGAAATTTAAACCAGGAGACTTCGTGTTGGCATACTTTCCTATCCCAGGTTCTCCATTGCAAAACAAGTTTTCAGGACCCTACCGCATCAAGGAGTGCAGAAACAACCACAACTATGTTCTTGAGACTCCAGATAGGCAGCAGAAGACCCAGTTGTGCCACGTCAACCTCATGAAGCAGTATCAAGGTACTCCCCCACTGTATTGGTATCATTATCCACATTTGAAGGTCCATACCTCCACAGTGAGACCTTCCCTGCTTCTCCTCCCGAAAGCACTAACACTGAGGCAGTGCTTTCCAACTCGGAAATCCTAACTGATCTTCATACCTATTTGCAGGACAGTAATAGTGCTCCTCTCATCAGAATCTTCAAGGAACATCAGAAGTTGTTCAGCGATGATCCACAGGAGTGTAATGTGGTTCAGCACGACATCCAGCTACTCCCTGACACTCGATCAATTCGTCAACCTTTCTACCGAATCAGCCCTAGCAAAAAGGAAGTTATGCATGCTGAAGTACAGTACCTCCTGGATCATGGGCTGGCCACCCCTTGTGAGTCCCCTTGGGCCTCACCCTGCATCTTGGTGCCGAAACCGCACGGTAAAGTGAGGTTGTGTACCGATTACCGGAAATTGAATCTAGTGACTGTCAAGGATGCTTACCCATAACCTAGAATAGATGACATCCTTCACGCCATTGGTAATGCTCGGTATTTATCCAAACTAGACTTACTCAAGGGATACTACCAAGTATGTTTGACAGAGCGAGCTAAGGAAATATCTGCCTTCCCCACTCCTTTTGGCCTTTACAGATATGAACGCCTTCCATTTGGACTATGAAATGCCCCGGCCACCTTCCAGCGAGCTGTCAACCGCGTCATCCATGGCTTAGATAACACCTATGCCTACTTGGATATCTTTGTGGCAACAAACACCTACAACGAACATCTGCTCCAGCTGCAACGATTGTTCGCCAAGCTCCTGACCGCTGGCCTCACCATTAACTTGGGCAAGTCCACCTTTGCTAAAGGTAAAGTGCGTTATCTTGGTCATGTGATAGGGAGTGGCAGCCTAGCTCCGTTAAACATACACACTCAAGCCATCCAGCATTACCCACAGCCTACCACCAGGAAGCAGCTCCTGCGCTTCCTTGGTCTTGCCTCCTACTACTGTAGGTTTGTGAAGAATTTTAGTACGGTAGCGACACCATTGATCACTTTAACCCTTAAACTGCGCAACGTGCCTGCAGGCTCACGTCTGGTTTGCGCAACGCGCCTCCGGGTATTTGTATTTTTCACGTTCCATTCAAAACTCCTGCGGCTATATGGGGTTCACATCAGCTTCCTCAGGGCTCTTGTAAACAGACGCCATCTTTAAAAAAAAATCGTGGTCCACATTCCCGGGTGTGGGAGCCTCAGTAGTGTGTGACCAACCAAGGCTGGCGCTCGCAGCATGAGCGCACAGCACTGCTGTTCAGCGTGTGACCACAGCATCGCCTAATTATGTCAAAATATATATATAACTTGTATTATTTAGCTATGATAGTGTTATAGAAGAGCCTGAGTGTGATAATGACTGGGTACAATGTTCAAATATCAGTGATTCAGTGCTGTTCACGATGTTCACAGCGCTAGCCACAGCACCACAGCATTATTACGTCCATCTAGGAATCTTCAAATGATTTCTTAGGTTCCTTTTCAAAATAAATGTGTGGTCAATTATTCATTTACAGGAATTAGTGACCAGGATTGTGATAATAGCAGGAATGTGGTTATAATTAGCATTGTGCGTAGTATTGTGGAAGGAGAAATTTTGGTGAGGGAGGGAGGGCGAGAATTGAGGTAGCCTCATTGTGTGTGTGTGTGGCAGGCACTCTTGTTTTGCTCACCATGCTAGCTTAGTGGTTCGCTATGGGCAAAACATATGTACATGGGTATATATAGTGTGTGTATATAGTGTAAGAACAGCAACAGGAGAATGTTGAGAGGAGCTATTTTGGTGAGGGAGGTGACGTAATCGTAGCGTCGTCTGCTGTGTGATTTTTCATGCAGTGTATAGTGGCCACTGTACTGTTTGGACACAGTACCGGCTTACTTGCATAGTTCTGGTAAATAAAACATGTAGATAGGCATATAGAACATGTGTAATAAGAACTATAACAGTATAGTGGGAGGAGCAATGTTGGCGAGTAAGATGTTGGAGTGAGGGAGACTGGCTGGGTGTGGCTGCTCTCACTAGAGGTGTTCTGAATGTGTTCATGGCCAAATGCTCCTATTGGCCCATACGAGGCAGCTGCTATTGGCCCATACGAGGCAGCTGCTATTGGCATATACGAGGCAGCTGCTATTGGCCCATACGAGGCAGCTGCTATTGGCCCATACGAGGCAGCTGCTATTGGCCCATACGAGGCAGCTGCTATTGGCCCATACGAGGCAGCTGCTATTGGCCCATACGAGGCAGCTGCTATTGGCCCATACGAGGCAGCTGCTATTGGCATATACGAGGCAGCTGCTATTGGCCCATACGAGGCAGCTGCTATTGCCCCATACGAGGCAGCTGCTATTGCCCCATACGAGGCAGCTGTTATTGGCCCATACGAGGCAGCTGCTATTGGCCCATACGAGGCAGCTGCTATTGGCCCATACGAGGCAGCTGCTATTGGCCCATATGAAGCAGCTGCTACGCGATGTTCTGAATGTGTTGTCAGTCAGGTGCAGTCATCAGTCAGGCAGGTGCAGTCAGTGAGAGGTTGTGTTAGCTGGAGCTCCAATTCTAGTAACATTATTATTGCAATAATGGAAGGATTAGTGAAGGATTTGGTGAGTCTGGTTGGAGCTCTGAGAGCAGAGATGGATTCCTGCAGGAGGAGGTACGACGGCTGAGACTTCGGGAGGAAACGAAGGAGGAGGCCAGTGTTGATGGGACCTCATTAAGAAGGACTGACGGGACCAGTATTAAGAAGACCTCGTCTTGGCAAGTTGTGAAAGACAGGGGTATTAAGAAGACCTTGGCAAAACCGACAACTAATAGCCTACACCTAAGGACTTTTAATGCATTTGACGTATTAGAGGACGAGTGCTGTGGTGAACCTGTTGTTCAAAGAGGAGGCAAAGCAACGAGGAGCATTGAAGCGCAGGTCCCTCAAACTGCTCGAAAGGAAAAGGGAGAATCGAAGCGAATTTTGGTTGTGGGAGATTCCCAGGTGAGGTATTTAGACAGAACGTTTTGTGCCAGAGATAGGGGGAACAGATTAAGGGTTTGCTAACCGGGAGCTGGAATTGGTGATATTGTTGGAAACATAAATGATATTATGACGGGAAATGGAAACAAACCCATTATTTGTATTAGTGCAGGGGGTAATGATGTTGGACGAGTTAGGAGTGAGGAACTAATACAGAGATTCAGGACAGCCATTGAATTAGTTAGGAGCAAGGGAGGAATCCCGATCATATGTGGCATTCTTCCAAGAAAGGGAGTGGGAAATGAATGGATGTCGAGGGCAATTGGTGTCAATTGCCGGCTGGAAAGATATTGCAAATCAAATGCAATATCTTTCATAGACAACTGGAAACACTTCTATGGAAGAAATGAAATGTATGCTCGTGATGGGGTGCATCTATCGAGAGCTGGGGTTGTTGCTGTTGCGAACTCGTTGGAAGAAGTGGTTAGAGGTGTTTGTTTGGGTTTAAACTGTTAGTAGATAGAGGTATGGGAATTGATTTGGAGGAAGGAGGTAATAAAAGTATGTGTTTATGGGAGAAAGGAATTGGCAAAATGATCAGGGAAAGAGAAAGGCCTCAAAATAACAATTCACTTAGGGTATATTACACTAACAGTAGAAGTCTAAGAAATAAAATTAACGAATTAAATGCTCTTGTCTGCACAGAAAAAATAGATATTATTGCACTTACCGAAACGTGGATGAATGTAGAAAATAGAGAACTATTAGCTGAATATCAAATAAATGGATTTAAACTATTTCACACAGATAGATATATTAGACGAGGAGGTGGAGTAGCCATATATGTTAGGGACAATTTGAAATGTAGTCTCAAAGAGGGAATCAAAACTGAGCCACACACAGAAACTATTTGGATAGAATTAAACGAAAAAGCTAATAATATTATAATAGGAGTTATATATAGGAGACCAAATTTAGACAGAATGGAAGCAAAGCATCTATGGGATGAAATATCTAGAGCATCTAGATCTAACAGTATTTATGTCATGGGTGACTTTAATTTTAGTGGAATAAACTGGTTGAACAAAACAGGGAATAGTGAAGCAGAAGATTTTCTACAATTAATTGACGATTGCTTTCTTACGCAACACATTAAGGAACCAACACGGGAAAATAATATTTTAGATTTAGTGTTAACTAACAGGGAAACACAAATTAATGACATCGAAATAGGGAGTGAGCTAGGGAACAGTGATCACAAAGAAATCAGATTTAGCATAGAATGGAATAGACCTGTAGGAGAAAAGTCTGTTAAAGTGCCAGATTTTCGAAAAGCTGATTTTAATAGCCTAAGAAATTTTTTGGGCCAAATTGATTGGAAAGTCTTGGGTATGGGATGTGGGCCGGTCTTGGAGCGAGACATGAACCCAACGATAGGTGACTTAAATGGGGATTTCGATGTGGATTCAATATATAACTTATTTAAGAATATTCTAAACAAAGCACAGGAACGTAGTATACCATACAAATTGAATAGATCGAATACTAATGACCCAAAGTGGATAACAAAGAATTTGAAGAACCTTATAGGTAAAAAGAGAGCTTGGTACAAAAGGATTAAAAATGGGGAGGTCACTTTAGAACAGGAATTCGTACAACTGGTTAGAAATGTTAAAAAAAGAGATAAGGAAAGCAAAAAGAAACTATGAAGTTCGCATAGCAGGGCAAGCAAAGACAAATCCTAAAGGGTTTTTTCAGTTATATCGTACTAAGACTAGGGAAAGGATAGGTCCATTAAAAACTGAGACAGGTCAAATAACAGATAGTGATGAAGAGATGAGTAGTATTTTTAATAAATATTTTGTATCTGTATTTACTAAAGAGGAACTTAACAATATGCCTTCAGCCGAACAAGTCTATGTGGGTGGGGACGAGGACAGGTTGACGAGTTTAGCAGTTACCCGGGAGGATGTTCTTAAACAAATAGTAAAACTCAAACCAAACAAATCCCCAGGGCCGGATGAAGTGTTTGCCAGGGTGCTTAAAGAATGCAAAGAGGAGCTTTGTGACCCACTGTCAACCATATTTAATAAATCAATAGAGTCAGGCAGAGTGCCAGAGTTTTGGAAAGTTGCTAATGTGATACCAGTTTTTAAGAAAGGAGATAGATCACTTGCGTCTAACTATCGACCAATTAGCCTAACGTCTATTGTGGGAAAGTTACTCGAATCTATAATAGCAAATAAAATTCGTCTTCATCTTGAAAAACATAAATTAATAATTGAGTCGCAACATGGTTTTATAAATGGCTATTCATGTTTAACAAATTTGTAATCTTTTTATTCTAGCATAGTTGAGGCAGTTGATAGTGGTAAGAATTGTGATGTTGTGTACCTTGACTTTAGCAAAGCTTTTGATACAGTGCCACATGAAAGACTGATTAAAAAGACAGAGTCTCATGGTATTGGGGGTGCTATATTAAGCTGGATTAGGGCATGGCTATACCAAAGGAAACAGAGAGTTAGTATAAATGGAATCAAGTCAGAGTGGGAAAATGTTGTAAGTGGAGTGCCTCAAGGCTCTGTCCTGGGACCTCTGTTGTTTATAATATATATAAATGATTTAGATTCAGGTTTGAGTAGCAACATTTGCAAATTTGCCGATGATACGAAAATCGGTAGGGAAATTAATTCGGAGGAGGACTCACTATCACTTCAAGTTGATCTAGATAGGGTTTTGAAATGGTCAAAGGATTGGCAGATGCAGTTTAATGCTGATAAATGTAAAGATCTGAGGTTAGGTAATGATGATAGAGTTACAAGATACGAGCTAGATGGTGTTGAGATTGCGAAGTCGGATTGCGAAAGGGATTTGGGAGTTATGATTAGTAAGAATTTAAAACAAAAGGATCAATGCATAAATGTTCGTAATAAGGCAAATCGGACACTTGGATTTATTAATCGCAGCGTTAGTAACAAGACACCTGGTGTGGTTCTCAAGCTATATCTTGCTCTAGTTAGGCCCCATTTAGATTATGCAGTTCAGTTTTGGTCGCCATATTATAGAATGGATATAAATTCACTTGAACGTGTCCAGCGTAGGATGACTAAGTTAATTCCCCAAATTAGAAATCTTTCATATGAAGAAAGATTAACAAAGCTTAAGTTGCATTCACTGGAAAGGCGAAGAGTTAGGGGTGACATGATAGAGGTTTACAAGTGGGTGAATGGACATAACAAAGGGGATATTAATAGGGTATTAAAAGTATCAACACAAGACAGAACACGAAACAATGGGTATAAATTGGATAAGTTTAGATTTAGGAAAGACTTGGGTAAATACTGGTTCAGTAACAGGGTTGTTGATTTGTGGAACCAATTACCGCGTAGCGTGCTGGAGGTGGGGTCCCTCGATTGTTTCAAGCGCGGGTTGGACAAGTATATGAGTGGGATTGGGTGGTTATAAATAGGAGCTGCCTCATATGGGCCAATAGGCCTTCTGCAGTTGCCTTTGTTCTTATGTTGATGGTAAATGTATATAGTGTGTGACAGTGTATAGTGTGTACATATGTTGTAAATATACATAAATGAACATGAAACATTGGTGTGAATAACTGTATGATGGGAGGGGCAAAGTTGGCAAATACAATGTTGGAGAAGTGAGGGAGGGCTGGCTGGGTGTGGCAGCTCTCACTCGCGGTGTTCTGAATGTGTTGATGGTGAATGTATATAGTCTGTGACAGTGTATAGTGTGTAAATAGAGTGTATATATACATAAATTAGCATGATACATAGTAAATATGTGCTGCATATGTGTACACAAGTGTCATGCACGTAACAGTGTCTTCGGACAGTACGGATGTTTTACTGCCATAATATAGTGTACGTGTTCACTATACATAGGATTAGCACGTAAAAACAAATAAAATGTATTTGGAACTGTGTGAAAAAAATGAACGAAAATATATTCGCGGCAACTCGCGCGCTCCGCCCAGAGCGCCCTACTGGCTCCGGGAGCGTACGTCACGGACGAACAGGGAATGATGACGTCACGCCCCAACTTACAGACCCCATAGCAGCCAAAGTAAGTACAATTTCGATTTTTTTCTACATACCCATACTGAGGGAAGGGTTTCTGACACTTTAAAAAGAAAAAAGAATCTTTTACAGAGAATTTATTTCCTGCACACTGCGGGGGTGTCATATTTGAAGGCAACGCAGTTAAGCGGTTAACCAGCCCCAAGCAACGGTACCATTGGACCATTCAGCAAACCATTGCTTTTGAACAACTTAAATCTCTGCTCTGTTCTAATCCCATTCTCGCCTCGCCAGATATCACGAAGCCTTTCATCCTCCATTTCGACACCAGTGGTACTGGCATCGGGGGTGTCCTGATGCAACAACGAGGCGAGGAGGTTCTACCTGTTAGCTACTACAGCTACAAGTTAAAACCACACCAGAAGAATTACAGCACTATCGAAAAGGAACTCCTCTCCATCGTCCTGAACTTACAGCACTTTGCATCTTACCTACAAGGTGCTCAGTCTACCACCATCTACTCGGACCACAATCCCCTACGCTTCTTGCAGCAGGCCCAATTCAACAATCAATGACTTCTACGATGGGCTTTGTATCTGCAGAATTTCAACCTGGAGATCTTCTACATCAAGGGTTCTGACAACATCTTGAGGTTATCTTGAGATTTTGAGGTTATCTTGAGATGATTTCGGGGCTTTTAGTGTCCCCTGCGGCCCGGTCCTCTACCAGGCCTCCACCCCCAGGAAGCAGCCCGTGACAGCTGACTAACACCCAGGTACCTATTTTACTGCTAGGTAACAGGGGCATAGGGTGAAAGAAACTCTGCCCATTGTTTCTCACCGGCGCCTGGGATCGAACCCAGAACCACAGGATCACAAGTCCAGGGTGCTGTCCGCTCGGCCGACCGGCTCCCTAGCAGCCTAGCATCATAGCAGATACCCTCCCCAGAGTCTATGAGATACAGGCAGCTACACCTACCACTCTACCATCTGAAGACGTAACTTCACCCATTAGAGCAGGCTTCGGGGGAGAGTTGTGACGATAATCTTTTTCAAGAGAGATTGAGCCTGCTCTTCCCTACATAAAGTTACTTATATACATACAACAATAGGATGCTACCTTCAAGATACATCTACCAGTAGCACAAAAAGTTTTGACCAGGAGGCAAACGTACCCTAAACTCCCCCCTACTCCACACTCCCTCCATGCCGGCTCCCCACCGTCATCAACCAGCAAACTACCATTCCCAGCCTGCCTGCTTCTGATTGGTGACCTGCCGACTGCACACCTGCACCTCTGCACCTCAGCGCCCTCTACCAAGTCGATGTCTGGGCTTGTACCAGCCACTGAAGTTATAATTCTTGTGCTCTCAAGCTGTGAACAACTAACTGATAAACGCTCGGTCTATCAGGTGGATGTTTCTCAGCTAGTGCTTTATTCTCAGCACCTGCTTATTTTATTTTGTCTTTATATTATAGACCTGATATACCTGATCAACCAGGCTGTGACTCATACGTCAGGCTGCGAGCAGCCGCGTCTAACAGCCTGGTTGATCAGTCCAGCAACCAGGAGGCCTGGTCGACGACCGGGCCGCGGGGACACTAAGCCCCGGAAGCACCTCAAGGTAACCTCAAGGTAGTGTAACATCATCCCTGTTCTTAATTTTTGTTATATTTTTTGACTTGTTTGTTTGCACTGTACATAGCCAAGGAATTGTCTTTGTTTTTAATTTGCTCTCAGTTTAATTAAAGTTTCATTGTTCATACTATGTGTTTTGCGTGTATTCCCTTACTTTACCACAGACAACAGCCAAGCAGTCTATCTTTTTTTCTTAATGTGAGAGGCATTGACACCAGCCATTAGGACGACTGCCGAACATCTACACTCCTTCATTTTTTCGTCACAGAATATAGAACTTTATTATATATCATGCCATGGGTCCCAAGAAAGTCAGTGGTAAGGTTCAACCTAAGAAAATAGTTGTAAAAAGAGGCAGTAGAGGATGTTCCTTCCTCATTAAGAAAGTGTGTGAAGTATGGGAAGAACTGCAAAGTTTTGTTGAAAAACTCACCCAGATAAAGCTGTAGCAGGCCATTACATTGACCTTTAAATGACAATGTGATGTCTTACTACAGACAAGTGTTAAAATGTAGGGAAAAACAAGTGTCTTTAGACAGATTCTTAGTAAGACAAGCAAGCAGTGAGCCGCAAGCAGGTCCTAGTGGTATGCAGGCCAAAAATGCCAGAGAGTGTATCCCAGAAAAGTCTTCACTGCCTGATGTTATAATGGAAGGGGACCCCCCTTCCAACCCCTAACACCTCTTCTCCCCCCCCTCATCACCCTCTTCCATATGCCATCAAGAGTCCTCCATAAAGGTAAGATAAACATATGTACTGTATTCTAGTTAGAGAAAAAAATTGTAGCCAGTATAAAATGTATTTGTAAGTTAATATTTTGGAGGGTGAGGAACGGATTAATTAAATTCCCTTTATTTCTTATGGGAAAAATCGCTTCGACTTACGATACGTCTCTGAGAACGGATTACCATCGTAAATCGAGGCCCCACTGTATGCACTTTTACTTTAATAAACAATCTGGTCATATCTAAAAGTCATACAACCGGATTTCTTCTAAAATCACAATTAGTCTGGAGGCCCCTACTGAAGCCAGTCCAGGTTTTACTTATGACCCACATGCACTCGGGTGGAAGGGCAGAGTGGTCCTACACCTTACACACCAACTTCAGAAACATTGATATATTTCTCATTTATATATATCACGTTAATGTGATTACTGTGTTCCTGAAGTTGGGTGTAAGGTGTGGGACCACTCTGCCCTTCCACCTGAGTGCTTGTGGGTCATAAGTATAACCTGGACTAGCTTCAGTAGGGGCCTCCAGACTGTGATTTCAGTAGAAATCCGGTTGTATGACTTACAAGTGATCAGTTGTCTAGTGGTAAAAGTTTGCTGCTTGGTATTGCCAATGTCGTAGGTTTGCGTCCACTTCATTGCCCTAGTGGATTTTCTCATTGATATATATCATGTGATTTGTGTGTGATTATTATTATTAAACAATTATTACATGGTCAGTGAGAAACTTGACATTGAAACTTAGAAAGCTAACATTGAAACTTACCTTAAGTTTCAATGTTAGCACAATAAATCTTCATATAATGAGGATACTGAGCCAGACACCCATGAGAAGTAACCAGCTTTTACTTCTTGTTGATGGACGATGCAGTTTGCATGAAGGGTTTACCCTCCTGATGACTGCACGAGTACAAATGTTGGGTCATCCTGGCTCCTCACTCTTGACAATGACAGCACCAAGATTTGGGTTTGTTGTCTTTTGCTGAGGATAAAGGAGCGGTGACTAAATAAAGATGTATGTTTGCAGGAGACTGGACGGAAAGGAGGGCGGGATGTTGTGTTTACGGCATCAGTTGATGGTTGGTGGTATCCACGGCGGGGACTGGTCAAAGCGTCTACTGCGGTTTCGCATACCGCACTAGAAACAACTTCGTTCACTGAGAAGTTCGTACACACAAACCATTTCGTTCGTATATGCGCTGGTTTGTGTTCGCTGCTGTTCACAGTACAAACTGTGAACCTGATACATTCTGAGTTGAGTTCCAGTTTTAGTTATCCATTTGGAACAATGCTGAGCTTCAATAAAGAAATTCTGGAGGGCTTCTGTGCAAGGGTTAGGATGAGTTAGCCTAAGCATTTTTATACCAATTTGATAGTTAATTTCAGTAACACGATCAACAATGCTTGGAATATTTAGTTCCTTTCTCATATTAAGTGTTATCTCTTCACGTGATTTTCCCCATGAAACTGAAGGAGAAGACTGTGCTGCCATCGTGATCAAGGTATTGCAGGATGAGATAAGGTATTTAATCCAAAAAAGTGACATCATATCAGCTTATAGTGTGGGTACCAAATCATCTGGTACAAATAACAGGAGAATTTGAGTTAAACTAGATAGCTGCTCCCACAAGTCTGATCTTATCACATCTGCAGTCGCTAGTAAATCCACTGTTAATGTGAATGAATGTCTGACCAGGTTCATGCAAAATCTCTTTTAAACTGCGTGGTTTCTGCAAAAATTCCCCTATAATTAAACATTGTTTTGTGCGAGATGGTAAAATTATAGCTAGGACCGACACTGGGAAAAACCTATTCAATGACCACTGAAGCTCACCTTAATTCCTGAGTAACTGTGAGATAGTGCTGTATAGCCAGAATTCAAATTATAATCTCATTTAACTACCATTTTGTACTTTAGCTCTGCCTTTCCTTTCAAAAGGTTTTAACTTTATTAAAAAAAAAATTGTCATCTTTATTATTGTCTCTTTCTTTTTACTCCCATGTTCCATAGTACACTGGCTTTGCCTGTGTCCTCTAGTATAAACTTCATTATCCAGTGTACCTGAGTGTATCTCTATTTAAACTACCTCATTTTGTTTTAGCGTAACTTTAGTATTCAACTAGAGTGTACTTATAATATTATAGTAAGTAAGCTTTTCATTTTATAGACTTCATAATTGCTTTTTTACTTTTTTGGTCATCTATTGTTATTAATTATTCTAGTTCATTTTTTACATTCCTAAGTTCCCATTAAGTTTTTATTACTTAAATTACCAATAAGCTTATATTACTTTAGAATGTTTATTCTACTTTTTCTTTGTAACCCAGGTTGCCTAGCCACACCACCATTGCTCCATTGTGCTCTTTGTATTGCCTGTGCAATTTTGATCATTAGTGCAAATAATTACCTACGGTGTACCTAAAAGTACTTTTAAGCAACTTACCTCATTTTTGTGTATAGTTTTATATATTTTTTTTTTCATAGCTAGTTCTTTTATCATTGTCTTTTTGGCTTTTCTGTAAAACAGCCCTCTTATGCAAACTATTATAGATCCAGACCTTAACCTCTTATCTAGTATCTATGACAATCAGCACTTTAATGATCAAAATTGCAGATATTACACAGCACATGACGTAAATAATATTTTAGTGTGTAATCACAATGTTTCTGTAATTAACTTGAATGTAAGATCTCTTAGCAAACACTTTGATGATGTTAATGCCCTGGTTCAAACAGTTGACAACAAATTCTCTTTTATTGAGTTTACTGAAACGTGGTTAAAAGAGGACACTTCTCAACTCTACAACGTGCCTAACTACTCAGCCATTCACAACTGTCGTCCTATACAAAGAGGTGGTGGTACTTCTCTTTACTACCACCATGCACTGACTTGCTTAAAAGTAAGTAAATCTAGAGACCCTTATGGAGAGTATATATATGCCTGTTTCAGAGTCAAGGATAACGATGCTGTCTTGACTGTGGGAGCAGTCTACAGGGTTCCTAACACTGATGTGACTGAATTTAACTCTAACCTTAGAAATCTTATACTAGAGAACCAACTGAACAAAAACCACTTAATTATTTCTGGTGACTTTAACGTTGACCTCTGCGAGCCTGATAACCCTCCTGCTGCTAGTTTCCTCAACTGTATGAATTCCTGCTTCCTCATACCCTTAATCACTAGACCTACTAGAATCACTGACAGTACTGCCACGGCTCTTGATCACATCTGGACCAACATAACCTCTCCACTTACTTCAGGGATAATCATCGATAGCACTACAGACCATTACCCCACATTTCTCCTAACCAACATTAACAAACCACCTCTAGAGACACAGGAGATAAGCTTTAGGCTGCACAGTGAAACTGCTATAGGCAATTTTATAGCTGCTGCTGCTAATATCAACTTGGAATCCGAATTAAGGAGCATAGCAGGAGCATAACATCAACCTAGAAGGGCAAACATTTCTTCAAAAAACTCTCAGCCTTTTTAACACCTACTGTCCTATGCTAACGAAACAAGTCAACTAAAAGGCTAAACAATCCTTGGCTTACAAAGGGGATACTTAAATCCATTAATAAAAAACCAGCGTTGAATGTAATGAAACGCCATTTTCTGGGTGAGTCCCTGAGGCTCCCCGGAGCTATCCATGGCTGATATGGATACCCTAACTATTTTGCATCAGTCGATGTGGGTGGAGTTCTAGGCCTACCGGGGACCATGAGCCAGAACCTGGCCCATTCAGAGAGGCACGGGGAGCAATGGCCCATAGAAATGCACATGTGATTTAGAGCATTCTATATCTGCCATCGACCGGGACAGGCACCCAGAAAGGTAAGCGCCACAAAACAAACCCCTATTCTGGTTAAACAACAAAATTGACAAACGAGTGGACAGAACTCCCCCAGGAAAACGAACTAACAAGCATGACGTTACGCGAGCCGCGCCGCATGTCTGCGCAGCTCCCCCCTCCCCGGGAGGGGGAAGGGGGAGCCTCAGACCCCCGCGCCGGCGATCCCCACCCCAGTTCTGAGGCTGGATATCAAAACCGTGAAAAACCCGCCGACCGGAGGGCGGGAGGGTGCCGGGGAGCCTCCGGGACTCACCCAGAAAATGGCGTTTCATTACATTCAATGCTGGTTTTCTGGGGGGAGCCCCTACAGCTCCCCAGAGCTACCTCACCAAAGACTACCTAAAAAACAAGGGGACATACCCGGGAGGCGGTAGGAGAATCACTCCACAACACAAAGTCGAGACAACAACCCAAGGTATAGCATTCGCCAGAAAAAGGGGAGAACAGACGCAGAAGAAAACCTATGATCACGACAATAGGAGCCAAAAACCACTGCGCCTGAGAAGAGCAAGAAGCTCTGCCACACGGCCCCCAGAGGCGAATGCCAACACAAAAAGAAAACCGAGGGAAAGCAAACTTGACCCCAAGGAGCCACAACCACCAAGGAGAAGAAAAACAGGAGAGCACCCTGTCCAAAGACCAGGACGACACAGACAGTGCATAAGCAGGCCGGAGGTGTAACAACGCCTGATCCAACCTGCGAAACGGCGCTGAAGGAATATCGATACCAAAAGCTAGCAGCAGAAACCAAGGTGCCAGACTCAGGAACGGCCCCAAGCGCCTCTACATCCTCCGCAAGCCAATCCTATGGCAGCCCCAGGAGGGAAAAGAAAACGCAGGACCAAAACGAAAATGCCACAAGTGTGCAAGACCACCTCCACAAGTGCAGCTGACAGGGAAGGAACTCACATAAGGAGCCGCCCCGCACCAACATCCCGCAGAAGGGCAGGAGCGAAAAGACTCATTAGGAGGAGCAAAATCGCTCCCAGGAAAACTAGGAGCGCCGAGACAGTGTGAAGAGAAGAGATATTCACAAAAGAACAAAAAGGCCAACACCCAGACGCTGCTGGGAAAAGGACCCACAAGCCCTAGAAAGGACCGGAGGACCTTCGAGAACAAAAAGAAGCAAACACAAAGGACGAAGGCCCCAAAACCCCGTCGCACCCGAGACCAAAAGTCATGCAGAAACCCCAAGAAGAGGGAGACATGACGGAAGAAGGCCCGTCCCGGAAAAAGGGGCGAAGATCGTAGAAAAGCACCCACCGACAGGACGGAAACAACGGATACAACAGACAAGGAAACCAAGCCCAGGGAGGGGCCGACGCCCACAAAGCACGTGCGGAGAGGGGGAACGGACAACCCCACACCACAAAACTGCAAGTCCCCCCCAGAGGGTTAGAAACACCCCGGCGGGGACCAACGGGGCCTGAGGCCTCTCACGTGAGCCCCACCCCAGCCCCGGGAACCCACCCTGCAGGCCCCGGGGCCAAGCTGTCCCCTCAAAGCCCCAGCGTCAAGAAAACCCCGGGGCAGCAATGAAAAACACGAAGGAAGGGAGCCCACTAGGCTCTGGAACTTGAACCGAAACCGGAGGATAGGCGAGGGGTGAGATGAAGACCCCAAGCTCATCCCCAGCCAGCACAATGAGGCGAGGACAAGACAGTGAAACCAAGGAACCTGGAAAAACCAGGCCCTGCACGGCAAGACCGGCAAGGAAGGATAGCCCCAGAGGGAGCACGGAAGGGCCGAACATAACGCCACAACCAACCCCGACACGCAGCTGCAGTACCAAAACCGCAGCAAAACGTCACCACACTCCCCGAGGAAGCAACAGAGAAGATAGATAAAATGTACACGAGTGGCACACAAGGGGACATAGGCGGAAACCGAGCACCCAACTGAGCCACAGGGATGGTAGAAGAAACGTGTGCAGTGTAACAGTTAATCAAAGGAACACATTAGGCAGCCCAACATGGGCTGACCTTATACACAGCCCCAAGAGCAGAGATGAGAGTGCCCAAGAAGCACAGAATCTGCCCGACAGGCAGAACCCAACCTGCAAACACAAGGAGGCGAACACAAAACCTCCGACACAGGAAAAACGTACTACCAAACAGGCACCCCCACCGTTGCACTGCGGAACAAGGTGGAGGCGGGGCCCCGAACTCAAGCAAGGTTAGACAAGCATAGGAGAGGGGCAGGAGGAGTACAGGCAGGAACCGCCTCTGAAGGGACAAGAGGCCACCTGCAGACACCCGTGAACCGAGGAAGGAATCAGGTGGAGAACAAGAGCTGCCCAGTATGGGCTAATAGCCCTGCAGTAGGCACCTCAGGTGATACGGTCCACGTTCTCAAGTACGTATGTACACCCATTCCTACTCCCAAAAACAAAAACAGCGTCAGGACGAAGAAGACGCCAAAACTGCACCAACTCACCTGCAGAACATAGGCCCTGAAGGGCCATGACGCAAGCGTTCGAGTCCGTATCCGCCGGAGGCGGCCAGTGCGCCCACGCTGGAGAGGATGGGAGCAGCGAAGGAGGCTCCCCACCCTAGAACGCAGGGAAAAACCTCATGAATTCCACACAGCGGCACCCCAGAACACCCCCAAAGCAACGGGACACGGATGGGAATAAGAAAAGAACGAGAGGCGAAGCCCCCCCGAGAGAATTGGAGCAGAACACGTGTGCACACCGCCCAGAACCAAAACAAACTCCCACGGCGCATGCGCAGGACGCGAAAGAAAGTAGCCCAACCAGGCGAGAAGAAGCCCAACCAGGCGCGAAGTAGCCCAACCAGGCGCGAAGTAGCCCAACCAGGCGCGAAGTAGCCCAACCAGGCGCGAAGTAGCCCAACCAGGCGCGAAGTAGCCCAACCAGGCGCGAAGTAGCCCAACCAGGCGCGAAGTAGCCCAACCAGGCGCGAAGTAGCCCAACCAGGCGCGAAGTAGCCCAACCAGGCGCGAAGTAGCCCAATAAAGCGAGAAGTAGCCCAATAAAGCGAGAAGTAGCCCAACAAGGCGAGAAGTAGCCCAACTGGCTACAAGGAGCCCAACCGGCCACAAAGGTGCCCAAACGGCCACAAACGAGCCCAAACGGCTACAAAGGAGCCCAAACGGCGACAAGGAGCCCAAACTACTACAAGGAGCCCAAACGGCTACAAGGAGCCCAAACGGCTTCAAGGAGCCCAATCTGTCCAGAACAGAAGGAACCAGTATGGAGGCAAACTCCGGGACACGCAGGAGGAAGCCGCAAAGGCCAACCGCACCGCAGGCGAAGAGATGCGGGTAACTGAAAACCTCCTGAAGACGGAACCGAAGAAACCACAGGGACACGGAACCGAACCCGGGGAGGAGCAGAACCCAAGCCCAAATCGTACGCAGAGGGGGGAAAGAAAACCCCACTCCTCGTAACAGTAAGCCCCGCTCAGAAGGACTGAAATCCAGGCGGGGCGCAATGGAGCCCAAGGCTCCCAAGGCCACTCCTTCCCAACCCCAGGAGCCTCTGCACCAGGCCCCGGGGCAGAGTCGACCTCCAAAGCCCCGGCCTCACAAGAAAAAGCCGGGGCAGCCGAGAGAGCTGAAAGAAAAGGGGGCCCACTGGTCAAAACCCCGGAGCATCGGCCGGAGGAACAGACTCGAATGCCTCCGCAGCTACCCCGGACGGGGCAACCCCCTGAATCTGCCCAAGTCTCAGAACCTCTAACCCCGCCCCGACCCCGAAGCCTGCAGATGCGTAGGGGCCAGAAGCAGGAGGGGGAAAAACAAGGGGGGCCACCCAAAACACCCAAAACAAGGGTGGAAGGAACCAAGGCCGAAGCGACCAAAACCACCCAAGTCTGGGTCCCTACACAAGCGGGGCAGCATCGGGGCGTCCGGGGAAGCAACAAACCAGAGCGCGTTGCAACATCCTACCCTGCAATGCGCGAGCTGCCTGCACCCACGGGAATTCATCAGCAGACTGGGTGAATGGAGTCACGAACAAGCAACAAAGCTCGCAGGACTCAAGGGTCGAATGTGTCACCGACCCAACAGGCAGCATGATGGAGGCAAAAACAAGGAGAGTCACCCTGAGACAAAGGGACAGAGCAACCCTCAAATCGCACAAAGCGAGAGGGGACGCAAGGGTCTCCACTATCGGACCCGAGAGCCCCCGGGGGGGTTTCCCAGGACCCCTAGACTGGGTCTGCTAAGGGTTATCCCAGGCAGGGGACTGCTAATTGGCGCCCCAAACTACCAAGCAAACTGCTAAAGCTGAACCCACGGGACGTGTCCACTCGCGAGGGCAAAGCAGGGGGGTACCACCACACAAACGAACCTAATATAAGGGGGGGGGGGGAAACAAGGAAGACCCCCTACCAGGCAAAAACAAAAAGAAAAAACCACACAAGTGGACAACGTACCCAGAGGGAACAGAGCCGGCCGCTGTCATAGGTGAAAACTAGCTACGCAGTACCCTGCGCCCCACCAGTGCGATAACTACCACTTACCCCAAGGTAAACAAGGGAGTGAAACCCCCAAACCCTCGGGGCGGCCAAATGCCAAGCAGTGAAAAGCCAACAGAGGTAGACCCAAGGTGACTTGTGGAAGGCAACCCCAAGCCCCAAGGGCGGTACTTACAGGGCACTCAGGGAAGGTGACCCTAAGCACATGCAGCCTGAGTACCTGAGAATACTACTCCCAGCTCACACGACCACCGTAAGAGCAGCACTGCAAACAAGTCACAGCACTGGGACAAGACTGGAGCTGGAGCCACACGACCGTGCATGATCCCATCAGCCGAGGAACTGAGGTGGAGATCGCCGGCGCGGGGGGTCTGGGGCTCCCCCTTCCCCCTCCCGGGGAGGGGGGAGCTGCGCAGACATGCGGCGCGGCTCATGTGACGTCATGCTTGTTAGTTCGTTTTCCTGGGGGAGTTCTGTCCACTCGTTTGTCAATTTTGTTGTTTAACCAGAATAGGGGTTTGTTTTGTGGCACTTACCTTTCTGGGTGCCTGTCCCGGTCGATGGCAGATATAGAATGCTCCAAATCACATGTGCATTTCTATGGGCCATTGCTCCCCGTGCCTCTCTGAGGGGGCCAGGTTCTGGCTCGTGGTCCCCGGTAGGCCTAGAACTCCACCCACATCGACTGATGCAAAATAGTTAGGGTATCCATATCAGCCATGGATAGCTCCGGGGAGCTGTAGGGGCTCCCCCCAGAAAACATGACTTTGAGAAGAAGTATAGGTTAGGAATCGTCTCCAAAGAATTTTCAAAGAATTACTCATCATTGCTATCTAAAATAATTAGGAGAGCCAAAATGAAATACTACGAAGATAAATTTACCCACACAAAGGGCAATATTAACACTTTTCTGAGATCTTCACTTGGATGTACGAGTGGTTTATTTAAGCGCTTGTCGGATCACGACGTACATTTACGGTCCGTGTTATAGTGGGTATATACTACTCGATCGACTTGGGGTTTGTATGAATATGTTTGCCATTAAATTTCCGTTTTCTCTAATAGGCACAGTGCCTATTTGAGAAACGGCAATGTATTGTAACTTAGAGGAGAGACTATTGAGTTGGTGACACAACGAGGGTAATCGCCCACTCCACACACTCTTGTGTTGGCCGCGATCATGATTCTACATTTATATGCATATGTCTGTGTAGAGAATTTTATTGCGAGTTCAGTGATATAAAATTTAACGCTGTAGGACTAATGTGGAGCTGACAACAAACAAAAGAGTATGAACATTTTGTAGCTGTTTGGGCGTACAGCGAGACGGCAAGTGATCTACGTTTTTATTTATTTCGTGATGGAATAGCTAATGCTTTGGTTACATTTTATACATATGATCTTGTAGAGAATTTTATTGCCAACACATTGATACCAAAAGGAAATACGTAGCTCAAGAATTGGTGTCAGGAGAGTGAAAAGATTACACACTGTTTGGCGTTTACGCTCATGAGAAAAAAACGCCGCGTGCACAATGCGCAGAGTTTTTTGGCGGGTACCGCGCGCATTAAAGTGTTAAGAAAACATGGAGCACAATTTCTCAAATAATAGGATCAAAGAAGATTTTAAATAACAAACCAATACTCCTGTCAAATAATGATGGTCTGCTTTCAGCCTCTGACACTGCTCTTGAATTCAATAGGTTCTTCTCTTCCATTGGGTCATCCCTTGCAAATGATATTCCATCTTCCAGTATTAATATTTAGGACTATCTTACATGTAATATCCACAGTCTCTGTATCTAATGCCTACTAATTCCACTGATGTTACTGACATAATCCTTTCCATTAAAACCAAGTCTAGTGCCCTTGAGGAGATACCAACTTTTATTTACAAAAAACCAGCGTTGAATGTAATGAAACGCCATTTTCTGGGTGAGACCCGGAGGCTCCCCGGAGCTTTACCGGCTGATATGCTAATGTCAGACTTTGGCATCAGTCATGTGTATGGAGTTCTAGGGCCTATCGGGGACCACGAGCCAGAACCTGGCCCCCTCAGAGAGGCAAGGGGAGCAATGGCCTATAGAAACCCCCGTGTGGTTGGAAGCATTCTATGTCTGCCATCGACCGGGTCAAGCATCCAGAAAGGTAAGCATTCCAAAACAAACCCCTATTCTGGTGAAAATTGCTACCTAAGCCGAACTAGTGGATAGAACTCTTCAACAGAAAACAAGGAAACTAGTATGACGTCATACATCACCGCGCCGCTGTCTGCGCAGCTCCACCCTCCCCGGGAGGGGGAAGGGGGAGCCCCAGACCTCCCACGCCGGCTATCCACCCATCAGTTCTGAGGCTGGATGTCAAAACACGCGAAAAACGCCGACCGGAGGGAGGGAGGGTTGCCGGGGAGCCTCCGGGTCTCACCCAGAAAATGGCGTTTCATTACATTCAACGCTGATTTTCTGGGGCGAGCCCCGTCGGCTCCCCGAAGCTAACTACCCACAAAGGAAGGTCAAAGGGACAGAACCGGGAGGCGGACACCACGCACCTCCCAAGGAGGCGAGACAACCGGCAGCAAACGCCAACCCAAGGCGCCACAGCCCCGAAAATCCCGGGAACAACACGAGAACCACAAGCAGCAAGGCCCCTGCACGAACACCAAAAATCCATGCCCGAAAGACCGCAAGGCCACGTCGCCCAGACGGCAGCGAGAGCAGCGAAGCCACGAATGCCACAGGCATGAGGGAAGAACACAGGCAGCTTAGCCGCAAGAACACGGCTGACCACCCGGGACACTATCACCCGCGAACCGGGAAGAACAGAACCGGATCAACGCAAAACGCGCTCCGGACCCAAACGCCGTGGCACGCAAACAACAGCGGAGGGCCGCCACTGAACACAAAAACGACACACCCCCGGCCCGACCAACGAAGCACCAACAAACCCTGGACCCCTCCACAATGCAGCAGCCCCACCCCGCGCCAGAAAAGATGGAGACTGCTGCCACCAAACAACCAAAATGCTAAAACCGAAGGAGCAAGAAAACTCAGCGACTCGACCCCCAGAGGCAAAGGCCCAAAGGAAAGAGCCGACGAAAAAACACACCGGAACCGAAGGGGCACTACCAACCGAGGAGAAGACAGAGCACGCTGACCAGAGACCAGGATGGTGCAAGCGGCGCACGAACAGGCTGGAGGTGAAACGACGCACAAGACAGCTGACTAACGGTGCAGAAGCAACACCAAGACCGAAAGCAAGCTGAAGCGGCTCCGCCTGCGCCGCACGAAAAGAGGCGACAGTATGTGCCAAGACAACAGCCCCCAACCCCCACTAGAAAACCAAGCCGAGAGTAAACCAAGCTAACAAGAGTAACCACCTAAGAAGGGACAGGAAAAGGAAGGACCGCCAAAATACCCCATACTGCCGCCAAGAGAAGCACGCAGGTGGGACACCTACCACGAAGCCACCTGACCACCAACTGGAGGCGAGACCACGAGGCAGAACATAAGCAGCCCCGACAAGGCCCCTCCGAGCCCAGGAAAAAGGCGGAGCCGCGAGAAGATCTCGGGCGCGACCACCGAAACCCAGGCGGCACAAGGAGATGGAACGTCTGCCGAACAGAAAAACTCCCCAAAGCATGCAAGCCCGCCAGGAGTTCAGAAACGACGGGTCCGACGCGAGACATCGCAAGACCCCCCCCCCCCAAAAAAAAAAAAAACGGCAGGGCAAGCTAGGAAACCAAAGAAGGCGGAAGGGTCGCCGCCAGAACAGGACCCGAACCAAGGGGCACGAACAACTGCAATAGACCGAGACAAAGAAGCACATCACAGGACACAGGCTGACCAACGCCTAGGAACACACGCAGAACATCCCTGCTGCAGAGGAGGCAGGAAGAAAGAGCAGAAGCACAAAAAAACCCAGGAGAACAACCAGGGGTGGACAAGCAGGCAGGGACAAAAACCCCACGCAATCCCCAGGCACAAAACGGCAGCAAAGTGCCACTCCACAACCGGACACAGGAACAAGGACACGCCACCGTGAAACACGGTACCAATGCACACGTGCAGCAGCAGCAACAGGCACCACTGCAACACGTAAATAGCAACTCCCCTCTGCAAAGGCAGAGAACGGAGCAGGCAGACCCCAGACAGGGCCATCGGAGACACGACAAAACCCTGCAGGCCCAGAAACCTGCACCAGGCGACCGACGGCGGAGAAACCCCGCTCGATACCTGCTGGATGAGGTACTGGGAGCTCTTTTACACCTGAAGCCCGGCCCAAGGTCAGGCTAGACCGGCCAGAGGATGGCCCACCAGGCAGCTACTAGGAGCAGTCCACCGGCCCACATACCCCCACAACCAGGACGGGCCGGAACTGCCATACGAAAACAGGCCAGTGCGCCCTGGAAGTCCACGGACGAACCAGCAAGAAGGCTTATGCTCGCAAGTAGGTCGTGTAACAAGCACAGACCTCTGATGGTAATACAGTGTTCCACAAAGGTGCCAATAGCACCACTGCACTCCACTGGTACTATCCCACAAGTTCTACCAGATAGGCGGGACCCAAGAGCCAGAGCTCAAATCCTGCAAGCACAGCCAGGAGCCTTACCAGGTGAGTACAGAACCAACCCTACAACCCCCACACCTCACAACATTAAAAAAGGAGGGTCCCCTGAATGACTCCAGCATGGGTTGGACATGCACATGAGGGGGACAGGAAGGGGTGATAAAGGGACAGTCACTGGTGTGCGAACGGTCTCAGTCGTACAAAGATATACCTAAATAAAGACAGGTATATAAACACCGCCGCATCCAGCGCCCGGCCAAAAGACGCCAGACCGCAGAAACTCACCTGGCGAATGGTGGCATGAACTTGACACGACTCAACCGTGCCCAGAAGAACTTGGGAGCACCGCCAGGTGAAGACGCCAGAGCCGGACCCTGCCGGACCCGCAGGAGAGCAGAGAGAGGCGAAGGAGGCGGTCCACACCCATGACACAGGGAAAACCGCGGTGTCCTCCCCACAACTGGGAACCAGGACACCCCAGGCGTGAAGGGGCACATACCGCAGCCAGGGAGAAGAACGAGAGGCGAAGCACTGTAGCAAAAAAGGGCGCAAAACACCAGCACTGAAACACCGCCCAGACCAAAACAAACTCCACGGCGCATGCACATAACACGCTGGCCGAACCGCACACCCTCCCTGCGGGAAGGCGCCAGCCAGGACTACTGCACGAGAAAAGTAGCCAAAAAAGGAAGCAGGAACAATAAAACCGGCCAAAGAAGCAAAGAGCCCAAAATAGGAACCCAACCGGGCGACAAGTAGCCCAACCGGGCGACAAGTAGCCCAACCGGGCGACAAGTAGCCCAACAAGGCGACAAGTAGCCCAACAGGGCAACAAGTAGCCCAACAGGGCGACAAGTAGCCCAACAGGGCGACAAGTAGCCCAACAGGGCGACAAGTAGCCCAACAGGGCGACAAGTAGCCCAACAGGGCGACAAGTAGCCCAACAGGGCGACAAGTACAAGGAGCCGACAGACGTTCCAATAACGCGGGAAGTAGCGAAAAACCTTCCCGTACCCTCGAGAACAGAAGCCAACACTAGTCCCGAAGGCACACGAAGGCGCAGGCGCACCCGAGATTAGAAGTCACGCAGAACCCCATCGAACGGGGAAACATGACAAAAACACCGTCCAAAAAAGGGGTGGGAGGAAACATCCACCCACAGGACGGAACCAACCAACTCAAAGGCCAAGGAACCGAGCCCGGGGAGGGGCCGACGTCCAACAGCACGTACGGCGAGTGGGGAGGAAAGACCCCACTCCGCGTAACCACAAGCCCCGCCTAGAGGGGGATAAAAACCCCCATGGGGTCTAACGGGGCCAAGGCCCCCCCAAGTCAGCCCCTCCCCAGCCCCGGGAACCTACACGACAGGCCCCGGGGCCGAGCCGTTCCCCCAAAGCCCCGGCCGTACCAGAAAACCGGGGCAGCCGTGAGAACACTAAGGAAGGGAGCCCACTGGCAGACTCATACAACACGGCTGGAGGAACAGGCTCAAATGCCCCCGTCACTACCCCGGAAGGGGAATTCCCCGAGACTGCCCGAGTCTCAACACCAAAAACCCCGCCCCGAACCTACAGACGGTAAGGAACCAGATGCAGGCAGGGTGAACCAAGGGAAAGACAAGGGGGCGTGGATGGAACCGAAGCAACCAACACCCCCAAGTCCCAAAACGAACTACAACGGGGCAGCCCCGGGGCTTCCGGGGAGGAAACCACGAGAACGTTGCCACCACCAAGGCTCAAGTGCAACGCCCCTGCTGCCCGCACCCGCTTTGTTAGCACAACTGGGTAACCGAGCCACAACGAGCAACCAAACTCGCAGGACTCCGGGTTGAAGGTGTCACCGACCCCACAGGCAGCAGGCGGAGGCAAAACAGAGAGTCGCCCAGAGACAAAGGTGAGAGCAACCCTCAAACACGCTGGAAGCGAGGGGGAGGACTCTGGGGTCACATCCATCGGACCGCGCGCCCCCAGGGGTTTCCCGAGCGTTTACTTTAAGAGGACTCGCGCTCAGGTAATCCCAGGCAGGGTACTGCTAACTGGCACCCAAAGCTACCAAACAACTTTCTAAGAGCTGAACCCCCGGGACGTGTACACTCACAGGGACCTAGCAGGGGTACCACCAGAAAATACTCAGAACACAAGGGACACAAGGGGCAAGAACGAAGGCAGACCCCCCCCCACCAGGTAGATAAACAAAAAGAAAAAGAAAACCCCGCAAGAGGCCAGCGTACCCAAGCGGAACAGAGCCGGCCGCTAAGATTGGTAAAGACAAGCTGCACAGTACCCTGCGCCCCACCAGTGCAAACACTGCCCCTTACTCTAAGGCGAACAAGGAAGACAGAACACCCGAGCACACAAAGAGCGGCCGAAAACCAAGCAGTAAACGGCCAAGCAGGGGCAGGACCCAAGGAACTTGTGGAAGGTGGCCCCAAGCCCCAAGGGCAGTACTTACAGGGCACCTAGGGAAGGGAACCCTAGGCGCATGCAGCCCGAGTACTGAAGAATCACTCCCGGCTCACGCACCACCTAGAAAACAGACACCACACTCTAGGTACAGTGCTGAAACAACCACTGGAGCCGGAGCACATAACCATTGCCTATAGCATCAGCCGAAGAACTGATGGGTGGATAGCCGGCGTGGGAGGTCTGGGGCTCCCCCTTCCCCCTCCCGGGGAGGGGGGAGCTGCGCAGACAGCGGCGCGGTGACGTATGACGTCATACTAGTTTCCTTGTTTTCTGTTGAAGAGTTCTATCCACTAGTTCGGCTTAGGTAGCAATTTTCACCAGAATAGGGGTTTGTTTTGGAATGCTTACCTTTCTGGATGCTTGACCCGTTCGATGGCAGACATAGAATGCTTCCAACGACACGGGGGTTTCTATAGGCCATTGCTCCCCTTGCCTCTCTGAGGGGGCCAGGTTCTGGCTCGTGGTCCCCGGTAGGCCCTGGAACTCCATACACATGACTGATGCCAAAGTCTGACATTAGCATATCAGCCGGTAAAGCTCCGGGGAGCCGACGGGGCTCCCCCCAGAAAAGTTTCAAAAATTGTTGGCATTCTTTCTAAGATCAGATATTATGTACCTCGCCCTGCCATGGTGACACACTATTACTCTCTCTTGTCTATCCTTATCTCAACTATGGTATTTGAGCTTGGGGTTCTACTACCCTAAATCATTTACGTCCTCTAATTACTCAACACAAAGCTCCTATTAAGACAATATCTAACTCTGGCCCCAGACATCACTTGGTACCCTTACTCAAATCTCTGAATATGTTTGATATTAAGTCACTGCACATCCTCTCATGTGTATTTAATATATATATAAAACCCTGAACTGTAATGTCAATCCGGACCTTAAAAGCTTCCTAGAAGGTTGTAACAGATCCCATGAGCACCACACCAGAAACAGATACCTATTTGATATTCCAAGAGTACGACTTAGTCAAACTAGAAATGCTTTACAAATCAAGAGACCCAGAATGTGGAATGACCTTCCCAATTATGTTAATGACTGCATGTACCTCTCCCAACCAGTTTAAGATTAAAACTAAGTGCTACCTAATTAACTCAATGTAACCTATCTCACCCCTAAATGTCAACCCATGATACCTGGTTGATGGAGTTCTGGGAGTTCTTCTACTCCCCAAGCCCGGCCCGAGGTCAGACTTGACTTGTGAGAGTTTGGTCCACCAGGCTGTTGCTTGGAGTGGCCTGCAGGCCCACATACCCAGCACAGCCCGGTTGGTCCGGCACTCCTTGAAGGAAACAATCTAGTTTCCTCTTGAGGATGTCCACAGTTGTTCCTGTAGTATTTCTGATCTACGATTTTATACAATGCTGTTTGTTGACCAAATTGTATTTTTGCTTTTTTTCTGTCATGTTCCCCCCGTGCCCTTTTTCATTTTTTTCTTATTTTTTCTCAACACAATTTATACTTTAATCTCAATTAGAGTTAAGTTTTAGTCTGTTTTTCCTGCTCGAAACGCTTTGCATAATAGTGGCTTTAGGCATTGTATGTACTAGCTCTATCTATAAATCCATCAACTTTTGTATCTTACCTTGTATGTATGTACTTTACCTGAATAAATATTTGTATTTGTATTTGGTTTAGCCGGATAAAATATCAGAGCCGGTTAATTTGCTGCCGATGTTACACTATCTAGACAGTCAGCCGGATAATCATGGAATTGTCCGTATATGAAAACCATGAGGCAGGCCGTACCGTATTAATCCCGTCTGCCTGTGGCTCGAGGCGCATGGTGTAGGAGGGGGTGGGGTGGGGTGGGTGGGTGGTGTCGCTCCCCTCTCCCCTCGAGAGAGAGGGGAGCATTGGGAGGGACCACCAGGGGGGATAAGGGTTGGATGGGGGAGCGGCCTATACACTACAGTACACGAGTTACCATTGATTTTAGAACAATTCATCATAGCCAAAGTCAAAAGAAATACTAGTAATTATGTAATAAAAAATACCATAAAAGTTTCCTAAAAACAATTTGCACAGGCTGAAGTTTCCTTCAAAAATGTTTTTTTTTTCCTGCTGGCGGCCTACGTAACGTGCCTCCTCCCTGCCCCGACTGGACCCATCCAGGCCTGGTCAAGCCATGTGCTCTCTACCCTCGTACTACACCACAGTGCTGCGCCATTAGTGAAATATTTTTTTAATACCTTTTTTATTTTCATAGTAACTTTGAACATTTTTGACCAAGACTGTCTGGTAGCAGCATGAATCATTCTGGAGATGTTAAGAGGAAGAAGGATGTCCTAACAATTAAGGACAAGCTATGTGTTATACAACTTTGTGAAAACGGCCGGGCGACCTCAAGTGTTGCCAAGGAATTTAATATAGGCACTAGTACTGTTTCTGATATAAGATAACAAAAAGAGAAACTTATAAAATTCATTTCAACCTGTAAAAGTGAAGGTGCAAGCACTAGCAGAGGGTGTGGTAGGAAGACTATGAAAACTTTGACGCATGTACAGTTGGATGAGGCTATGTACAAGTGATTTGCTCAGCACTGCACAGCTGGCCTGACAATTTGCAGCCAGAAATACAAAATGCTGCAAGCAGGTTTGCTGCAAGCAGGTTTGCTGCAAGCAGGTTTGCTGCAAGCCTTGGAATAAAGGATTTCGAAGCGAGTGAAGGGTGGGTTGCAAGGTTCAAGGGTAGGCACAATATTGTGAAGAGGAAAATTTTCGGTGAAAAATTGAGTGCAGATGAAAGCAGTGTAGAACCATTTAAACAAATTAAGAGCATACATTGTGGCAAATAATTTATATTCGTATCAAATTTACAATGCAGATGAAACTGGGTTGTATTGGAGGAGTTTACCAGAAAAATCTCTAGCAATGAGAAGTGAGGGTTGTGTGCCAGGACGTAAGGTCAACAAGGACAGGCTCTTGGCCATGATGTGTGCGAATGCCGACGGCACAGACAGAATCACGTGTGCAATTGTTGGCAAATCTAAGAAACCAAGATCCTTGCATGGACAGACTGCCAGTCAAATATTATACGTGTAATAAATATTGGATAAGTTTAGATTTAGGAAAGACTTGGGTAAATACTGGTTCAGTAACAGGGTTGTTGATTTGTGGAACCAATTACAGTGCTTCCTCAGACTAACGAACCCCGCTCTATCGAATTCCCGGAAGAGCCGAACAAATTGAATTCGGTACCAAATGTTCAGTGGAACATACAAATGTTCGATTAAGTGAGGAATGTTCGTCCAAGCGGTCACCGAGGCCGAGCGTCAGAGCTGGCTGTCATCAACTATGATTCGCCAGAGTGTAAACAGTTATGTAGTGTTTTATTATCCCTACCTATTGTTTCTAGGGAGAAATGGTGATAAAAATGGTGATAAAATGGTGTCAGGGGGCATTGGTGAGAGAGTTGTTGTCAGGAGGCAACACGTGCTCCCCCGCCCCCACCCTCCTTCCTCCACCTGACCACAGAGACCACTCACTCTCCTCTCGTCGTCAGATGCCAAGAGTCAATTTAATGATAATTATCGCATTATCTACACTGAAAATAGCCTTTTTATTAGAAAAATGTCATATTGGAGCAATAATAATGGTGAAAATTGTAATATATACAGTACATATTTTAAACAGTTTGAACACATTTCCTTTTCACTGAATTTTTAATACAATTGGGGTGTAGATAACAGCTGGCATTGTGTGGCCGGCCGGTCGCTCCCTGAGCCATTGGGGGGGTGGGGGTTGGAGGGGGGGGGGTTGTTTCCTGGACCCCTCCCTCCCTCCTCTAACAGCCTACGTACTGTACTAATACCTATTTAGAATAAATTTTGAGTAGGCCAATAAAACAAGCACAGGTCGTGTGAACGTTAGGCCTTGGTGAGGTGGCTGGCATCATTTGTGGTGGTGTCAGGGGAGGCAGGCGGTGTCAGGGGAGGCAGGCGGTGTCAGGGGAGGCAGGCGGTGTCAGGGGAGGCAGGCGGTGTCAGGGGAGGCAGGCGGTGTCAGGGGAGGCAGGTGGTGTCAGGGGAGGCAGGCGGTGTCAGGGGAGGCAGGTGGTGTCAGGGGAGGCAGGTGTTGTCAGGGGAGGCAGGTGTTGTCAGGGGAGGCAGGCGGTGTCAGGGGAGGCAGGCGGTGTCAGGGGAGACAGGCGGTGTTAGGGGAGGCAGGTGGTGTTAGGGGAGGCAGGTGGTGTCAGAGGAGGCAGGTGGTGTCAGGGGAGGCAGGCGGTGTCAGGGGAGGCAGGCGGTGTCAGGGGAGACAGGTGGTGTCAGAGGAGGCAGGCGGTGTCATGGGAGGCAGGTGGGGTCAGGGGAGGCAGGTGGTGTCAGGGGAGGCAGGTGGGGTCAGGGGAGGCAGGTGGTGTCAGGGGAGGCAGGTGGTGTCAGGGGAGGCAGGCGGGGTCAGGGGAGGCAGGTGGTGTCAGGGGAGGCACGTGGGGTCAGGGGAGACAGGTGGTGTCAGGGGAGGCAGGTGGGGTCAGGGGAGGCAGGTGGGGTCAGGGGAGGCAGGTGGGGTCAGGGGAGGCAGGTGGGGTCAGGGGAGGCAGGTGGGGTCAGGGGAGGCAGGTGGGGTCAGGGGAGGCAGGTGGGGTCAGGGGAGGCAGGTGGGGTCAGGGGAGGCAGGTGGGGTCAGGGGAGGCAGGTGGGGTCAGGGGAGGCAGGTGGGGTCAGGGGAGGCAGGTGGGGTCAGGGGAGGCAGGTGGGGTCAGGGGAGGCAGGTGGGGTCAGGTGAGGCAGGCGGTGTCATGGGAGGCAGGCGGTGTCATGGGAGGCAGGTGGGGTCAGGGGAGGCAGGTGGTGCCAGGGGAGGCAGGTGGTGTCAGGGGAGGCAGGTGGGGTCAAGGGAGGCAGGTGGGGTCAGGGGAGGCAGGTGGTGTCAGAGGAGGCAGGCGGTGGAAAGAGGCAGGTGGTGTCAGGGGAGGCAGGTGGGGTCAGGGGAGGCAGGCGGTGTCAGGGGAGGCAGGTGGGGTCAGGGGAGGCAGGTGGGGTCAGGGGAGGCAGGTGGTGGAAAGAGGCAGGTGGTGTGGGGGGAGGCAGGTGGTGTGGGGGGAGGCAGGCGGTGTCAGGGGAGGCAGGCGGGGTCAGGGGAGGCAGGCGGGGTCAGGGGAGGCAGGCGGGGTCAGGGGAGGCAGGCGGGGTCAGGGGAGGCAGGCGGGGTCAGGGGAGGCAGGCGGGGTCAGGGGAGGCAGGCGGGGTCAGGGGAGGCAGGCGGGGTCAGGGGAGGCAGGCGGGGTCAGGGGAGGCAGGCGGGGTCAGGGGAGGCAGGCGGGGTCAGGGGAGGCAGGCGGGGTCAGGGGAGGCAGGCGGGGTCAGGGGAGGCAGGCGGGGTCAGGGGAGGCTGGCGGGGTCAGGGGAGGCAGGCGGGGTCAGGGGAGGCAGGTGGGGTCAGGGGAGGCAGGTGGGGTCAGGGGAGGCAGGTGGGGTCAGGGGAGGCAGGTGGGGTCAGGGTAGGCAGGTGGGGTCAGGGTAGGCAGGTGGGGTCAGGGTAGGCAGGTGGGGTCAGGGGAGGCAGGTGGGGTCAGGGGAGGCAGGTGGGGTCAGGGGAGGCAGGTGGGGTCAGGGGAGGCAGGTGGGGTCAGGGGAGGCAGGCGGTGTCAGGGGAGGCAGGTGGTGGAAAGAGGCAGGTGGGGTCAGTGATGGAAGGTGTTGTCAGGGGAGGTGGAAGTGGAGAGAGAAGGGTGGTGACCACGCATGGCTGCCAAACCTCTCATTTATACTCTATTATAAATCTCAATCTTAGCTGTAAAATATTTATGCCAAAATATGTTAATTTTCGTGTATTAATATACATTATTAATCATTAACACGTTTTATTGTTTCCTGAAGAAAACAATAGCTGACTTGGCATTGTGGTGTGTATGGCCGGGTACCTGGGGGGTGGGGGGGGGGGTCCTGGAGGTGTGAGAGGAGACCTGTCAACCCATCATTTTTTTTTTGTCGGGCGAGTTGAGACGCTTCCAAGCCTGCTGCTTCAATACACGGTGTGGGTAGTGTGGTATGGTGTGGGTGGTGTGGTATGGTGTGGGTGGTGTGGTGTGGTTTACGTGTGGGTGGGTTGGTGTGGGTGGTGTGGTTGGGTGTGGGGGGATGATGTGGGTGGTGTGGGGTGTGTGGGGGATGATGTGGGTGGTGGTGTGGGGTGTGTGGGTGGTGGTGTGGGGTGTGTGGGTGGTGGTGTGGGGTGTGTGGGTGGTGGTGTGGGGAGTGTGGGTGGTGGGGGCGAATGGTGTTAGTGGTGTTGGGGATGGTGTAGGGGTGTGGGGGATGGTGTGGGTGGTGTGGGGGATGATGTGGGTGGTGTGGGGTGTGTGGGGGATGGTGTGGGTGGTGGTGTGGGGTGTGTGGGTGGTGGTGTGGGGAGTGTGGGTGGTGGGGGCGAATGGTGTTAGTGGTGTGGGGGATGGTGTGGGTGGTGTGGAGGATGGTGTGGGTGGTGTGGGGGATGGTGTGGGTGGTGTGGGGGATGGTGTGGGTGGTGTGGGGGATGGTGTGGGTGGTATGGAGGATGGTGTGGGTGGTGTGGGGGATGGTGTGGGTGGTGTGGGGGATGGTGTGGGTGGTGTGGGGGATGGTGTGGGTGGTGTGGGGGATGGTGTGGGGGATGGTGTGGGGGATGGTGTGGGTGGTGTGGGGGATGGTGTGGGTGGTGTGGGGGATGGTGTGGGTGGTGTGGGGGATGGTGTGGGTGGTGTGGGGGATGGTGTGGGTGGTGTGGAGGATGGTGTGGGTGGTGTGGAGGATGGTGTGGGGATGGTGTGGGGGATGGTATGGGTGGTGTGGGTGGTGTGGAGGATGGTGTGGGTGGTGTGGAGGATGGTGTGGGTGGTGTGGAGGATGGTGTGGGTGGTGTGGAGGATGGTGTGGGTGGTGTGGAGGATGGTGTGGGTGGTGTGGAGGATGGTGTGGGTGGTGTGGAGGATAGTGTGAGTGGGGTGGGGGATGGTGATTCTTGCATCTCAGATTATTATTGACACCAAAAGAGCATGAAAGATATTATAATGAAGCACCACACAACAAAGAAACAAACTAATGTGTCCTGGCATATGTTTAAAAAAAAAAAAAATAAGAAGGTTGTTGGGGCCGGACGGATGGAACGAATTCCGCACTGGAACGAATCGGCTTCGCCCCATATAGTTCGTTCAAGTGAGGACACACTGTACCGCTTAACGTGCTGGAGGTGGGGTCCCTCAATTGTTTCAAGTGCGGGTTGGACAAGTATATGAGTGGGATTGGGTGATTATAAATAGGAGCTGCCTCGTATGGGCCAATAGGCCTTCTGCAGTTGCCTTTGTTCTTATGTTCTTAAATATTAATATTATAAGTGCCGGACAAACCGAGCTCACAGACCAACCAGGCCAACTTAAAATTATCTGTTGATTTGGGAAACGTTCCAGTACAATAAGTCACATGACTGTGCATACGGATGATAAACCTCGTGAATATCCTGAGTGTGGCAAGGGATTCAATCGTCTGCGACTTATAAAAGCTCACAGGATTGTGCATACAGCTGATAAACCTCCCGTGTGTCATGAGTGTGGGAAAGGATTCAGATGATGCATTGCAGATGGTGCATTCAGATGATGAACATTACCCAGTTCCTTCATCTGGGAAGAATGAAGACATATTGGTGCATTCGGATGATAAATAGTACCTAGTTCAATTGATCAGTAGACTGTATATCATACTAGCGATAAACATACAACCCCAATGAATTTTCCAGTGAGGTTTGATAGAAATTTACTTCAGGACACATACTAGAAAAAGTTTATAAGTTACAAATAACAATTTTTGTGTGTGTGATTTTTTTGGTGGATAATATACATTTATACACTAAAGGGACCTAGCCATATTTATTCTTAAACGTCTTCAAACTGATATTACTTTGAAATTTAACAATAAAAACATAAGCATTTTTACTATTAACACTTAAAAACAAAAACTGGTAGAATTTTTCAATTAATATTATTGCAAACCCTTTTGATTGGTTTTGTTATAAAGTTAAAGTTCAATATAGTAGGCTAAGCTAAGCTTTGCTAAGCTAGAACAGAGGATTTTTGGACTTGTAGATTTGTAAACCTCATCCTGTAAACATTCATGTTTCTACATGTTAAACAAGCTACGAGGATGAGGGAAGGGGATGTTCCCTCCATTCTGGATGTTATATTTACAAGAGGAAGAGATATTTATCATTTAGTACCTCTCTCCCTTGGGTAAAAGTGACCATGTCTTTTTGGGAATAAAGTATGCAATGCATTATAATCTGTTAGAAAATAAGCTTGAAGCAGTTGAAAAACCTGATTTGTGGAAAAGTCATTATGTGGAACTCAGATATTTCCTTAAGGAATTTGACAAACACTTGCTGTTAGGACATGAAGTAAATGAGATGTATGTCAAGTTTTGTGAAATATATGATAAAGGCACAACAAAATTTATTCCAAAGGAGAGATGCAGAACTAGGAAAAGGAGATTTGTTTATAGATGTCATCTGGATTTTTCCGAGTTTCGGAGTTTCCGTGATATTTTCTATTTTGATCAAAATATGTATAATGTTAATATTGATAAATGAACTTTCCTGTCTACTTAGGTAATGATTCCAAAGATCGTCCTTCCTTTCCTCCCGGGAATCTGGATGTAGCAGGTGCTCAATTGTCAAAAGTGAAAAATTTGGTTTGTCATCCGAATGCACCATATCGGTAAATTTTTTAATAATAATTTAAAAATAGTAAATGGCACTATTTTTGCAAAATCATTACAAGATCTATTATTCTAATAGGGGTTTGATAAAATACAGTAGAATGCCTACTGGTTTTACCTGTAATAGGGTTTGATATAGTTGATTATGGATATATTGTAATGAAATGCTCCTATTGCTAAGAAACACTTTTTTAAAAGAGTATTTTGTAATGAGCAGCTCTGAAAATCAGTTGATTACAGATAATGCTGCATAATACACTTAATGTGTGTATATGTTACCACAAGTGAGGTATATAATAGTATTTATGAGTAAGATGTAATTGTGTCTTTGACACTGATAAAATTAAGTACTGTGGTTTTATATACTGATAATTAGCTAAAAATATATACTGTACAAGTAAATAAATTATTTTACCTTGCACCAAGATCCACCAAGCCTGTATGGTGTGCGTTTCAGTACTTCGGAAATCTGGAACGATCTGGAATCTCTTATCTGCAATGAAACAATACATATTATTGCACTTACCAAAACATGGACGAATGTAGAAAATAGAGAACTATTAGATGAATATCAAATAAATGGATTTAATCTATTTCACACAAATAGATATATTAGACAAGGAGAGGGAGTAGCCATGTATGTTAAGCAATATTTGAAATGTAGTCTCGAAAAGACTACATTTCAACAGAAACGTGCCACACACCAGTCACAAGACTGAACCTCATCGAGGCCAAACATCTAAATGAGAGCATGAACGAGTAAGAAATAATACTTTAACACCAGGCATCATACACACAATGAATAGCACACAACGAGCACTATCAACATAGCAAAGATTACTCCATAAAAAAAAAATCATTAAATATGATTGACAATGAGATGAAATAATGCACAGTATGTCAATTTTGTGAAATTTTTTCATTACTGAACTAGGTTTTCAATGCTTACATTTGTTATTCTTGGCATTCTTTGCTTCATATCTGAAGCTTCGTTTTAAGTTTCCACTTCAGACGTGCCTTCCGCAGCTATGCATCTCTGGTTTGCAGCATCAAAATCATCTGCAATAGCTGAATATAATTAATAATATATCAGTGAGATATATATTTATCATTACCTAGTAGTAGTGAACACTAAGAAATAACATAAATCAGCTTTCTAAAGAGATGTTTAATAATATGACACACATGATTTGGAACTTATAACTGGGTTAAGTACTTTGCACATAAGTCTCAAGGAGCCATTAGGAAACCCTGCTTGTGATTAAAATATTATGCTGTTTTTATATACTGTATGTGCAGCACAGTACCTCGCCTTTCCATACACCAGCACTGGCCCTCACCTCTCAATACACCACCACTGCCCCTCACCTCTCAATACACCACCACTGGCCCTCACCTCTCAATACACCACCACTGCCCCACACCTCTCAATACACCACCACTGCCCCTCACCTCTCAATACACCACCACTGCCCCTCGCCTCTCAATACACCAGCACTGCCCCTCACCTCTCAATACACCACCACTGCCCCTCGCCTCTCAATACACCAGCACTGCCCCTCACCTCTCAATACACCACCATTGCCCCTCACCTCTCAATAACCACCACTGCCCCTCACCTCTCAATACACCACCACTGCTCCTCACCTCTCAATACACCACCACTGCCCCTCACCTCTCAATACACCAGCACTGCCCCTCACCTCTCAATACACCACCACTGCCCCTCACCTCTCAATACACCACCACTGCCCCTCACCTCTCAACACACCACCACTACTCCTCACCTCTTAATACACCAGCACTGCCCCTCACCTCTCAATACACCACCACTGCTCCTCACCTCTCAATACACCACCACTGCTCCTCACCTCTCAATACACCACCACTGCTCCTCACCTCTCAATACACCACCACTGCTCCTCACCTCGTAATACACCACCACTGCCCCTCACCTCTCAATACACCACCACTGCTCCTCACTTCTTAATACACCACCACTGCCCCTCACCTCTCAATACACCACCACTGCTCCTCACCTCTCAATACACCACCACTGCCCCTCACCTCTCAATACACCACCACTGCTCCTCACCTCTTAATACACCACCACTGTCCCTCACCTCTCAATACACCACCACTGCTCCTCACCTCCTAATACACCACAACTGCCCCTCACCTCTCAATACACCAGCACTGCCCCTCACCTCTCAATACACCCGCACTGCCCCTCGCCTCTCAATACACCACCACTGCCCCTCACCTCTCAATACACCACCACTGCCCCTCACCTCTCAATACACCACCACTGCCCCTCACCTCTCAATACACCACCACTGCCCCTCACCTCTCAATACACCACCACTGCCCCTCACCTCTCAATACACCACCACTGCCCCTCACCTCTCAATACACCACCACTGCCCCTCACCTCTCAATACACCACCACTGCCCCTCACCTCTCAATACACCACCACTGCCCCTCACCTCTCAATACACCACCACTGCCCCTCACCTCTCAATACACCACCACTGCCCCTCACCTCTCAATACACCACCACTGCCCCTCACCTCTCAATACACCACCACTGCCCCTCACCTCTCAATACACCACCACTGCCCCTCACCTCTCAATACACCACCACTGCCCCTCACCTCTCAATACACCACCACTGCCCCTCACCCCTCAATACACCACCACTGCCCCTCACCTCTCAATACACCACCACTGCCCCTCACCTCTCAATACACCACCACTGCCCCTCACCTCTTAATACACCAGCACAGCCCCTCACCTCTCAATACACCACCACTGCTCCTCACTTCTTAATACACCACCACTGCCCCTCACCTCTCAATACACCACCACTTCTCCTCACCTCTTAATACACCACCACTGCCCCTCACCTCTCAATACACCACCACTGCCCCTCGCCTCTCAATACACCACCACTGCCCCTCGCCTCTCAATACACCACCACTGCCCCTCACCTCTCAATACACCACCACTGCCCCTCACCTCTCAATACACCACCACTGCTCCTCACCTCTTAATACACCACCACTGCCCCTCACCTCTCAATACACCACCACTGCCCCTCACCTCTCAATACACCAGCACTGCCCCTCGCCTCTCAATACACCACCACTGCCCCTCACCTCTCAATACACCACCACTGCCCCTCACCTCTCAATACACCACCACTACCCCTCACCTCTCAATACACCACCACTGCCCCTCACCTCTCAATACATCACCACTGCCCCTCACCTCTCAATACACCACCACTGCCCCTCACCTCTCAATACACTACCACTGCCCCTCGCCTCTCAATACACCACCACTGCCCCTCACCTCTCAATACACCACCACTGCCCCTCACCTCTCAATACACCACCACTGCCCCTCACCTCTCAATACACCAGCACTGCCCCTCGCCTCTCAATACACCACCACTGCCCCTCACTTCTCAATACACCACCACTGCCCCTCACCTCTCAATACACCACCACTGCCCCTCGTCTCTCAATACACCACCACTGCCCCTCACCTCTCAATACACCACCACTGCCCCTCACTTCTCAATACACCACCACTGCCCCTCACCTCTCAATACACCACCACTGCCCCTCGTCTCTCAATACACCACCACTGCCCGTCACCTCTCAATACACCAGCACTATAGCCAGCACCAGAATCTAATAATATTATAAAATATAAGTGTTTACTTACGATAATATTTGCGTGATTGCATGAAGCGTTTGTCTTCTTGCTGACTGCACGGACCACAAACTGACCGCTTTGTTGATGTTCCTGGCGGCGGATGACGCTGTGACGTCACAGGTGAGGGACGCTTTGCGCACTACTCAATCGTCGCTTGAACCCATCATAAATAGTTTTGTTATTTATATTATTTTATTTTTATTTATTTTTATACAAGAAGTTACACTGGAGGTTAACAGAGAATATAGAAAATAAGTTGAATTAACATTCTTGTAAAGCCACTAGCACGCATAGCGTTTCGGGTAAGTCTTTAAACTAACAGTTTTTTTTTTTTGATAAATTAACAGTAAAATTGATAAAAAATGTTACCAGGTATTTTATAGCTTTTCTTTACAGGTACAGATAATTTTAAGTAAAATAATTACAGTAAAATCAACAAAAATGTTTACAGGTAATTTGAAGAAATATTGACACAAAAGCAGATCAGAATAATACACAATAAAGAAACAAGGATTACTAGATACATGAGAATAGCATTTCAGGGTCATACATTGGTTCACTGAAGCACAATATGAGGATCATTTCGAGGAAAAGTTTCAAGGAATAATGCAGTAGAAAATGCACTCAATACAACAACCACGATATCAAATGATATCTAAGATTACAATGTTAAAGTAATATGGCTTAGGTACAAATATTGGGGGATTGAGTAGCACTAGATACAGTGTGAAGATAAAGCCCATGGTAGAAAACTATGAAGATGAAATTAGGTACTTTTTGGTTTTATTTTTGAATATGGCAAAAGTTGGACAGCTTTTCAAGTCATTAGGGAATAAGTTCCATAGACTAGGCCCCTTTATTTACATAGAGTGTTTACATAGATTAAGTTTGACTCTGGGGATATCAAAGAGATATTTATGTCTGGTGTGGTGGGCATGTGTTCTGTTACATCTGTCCAGGAAGAGTTTCAGAACAGGGTTTGCACTTAGAAAAGGGGTTTTATAAACGTAATTTACACAGGAAAGTGTGTGAACTGAATTTATGTTTAGCATGTTGAGGGATTTAAACAGAGGAGCTGTGTGTTGTCTGAAAGTAGAGTTAGTTATTGTCCTGATAGCAGATTTTTGCTGGATGATGATGGGCTTGAGGTAGTTTGCAGAGGTTGAACCCCAAGCACAGCTACCATAAGTAAGATAGAGATAGATAAGTGCATAATAGAGTGAGAGGAGAGCAGAGTAGGGTACATAATATCTGATCTTAGAGAGTATCTTAGAGAGTATACCAGTTGTTTTAGAAACTTTTTTAGTTATGTGTTGTATATGGGTGCTGAAGTTGAGTCTCTTGTCTAAGTACAGGCCAAGAAACTTTCCATCATTTTTATTGCTAATGTTTACATTATCTATCTGAAGCTGAATTGCATTTGTTGATTTGCTTCCAAATAAGATGTAGTAGGTCTTTTCTATGTTTAGTGTGAGTTTGTTGGTTGACATACACAAGTAGACTTTTTTTTAATTAATTGTTTACAACCTTATTTAACATGAGTGGGTTGGGGTCAAAGTAGATGAGTAGTATCATCAGCAAACAATATAGGTTTAAGTATGTTAGAGACATTAGGGAGATCATTGATGTATATAAGAAACAGGAGGGTCCTAGGATGCTGCCCTGTGGCACCCATACAGTTATTGGTAGAGTGGGATAGAGGTTATATCATTGATGGCTACATATTAGTGTCTGTTACTAAGATAGGATCGGATATAGTTCAGGGCAAGGCCACGGATTCCATATTGGTGGAGTTTAAGTAAGAGGTAGTTATGGTTAACAGTATCAAAAGCCTTTCTCAGGTCAATGAAGAGTCCAATTGGAAACTCACTTTTGTCGAGGGCTGAGAAGATTAAGTCAAGCAGACTAACAATACCATCATTGGTACTCTTTTACGAGCGGAAGCCAAACTGTCAAGGACTTAGTATATTGAATTTTATAAGGGAGTAGAGCTGTTTGTAAAAAAAAATTAAAATATTTTTGATAATATAGGTAGATTTGATATGGGTCTGTAATTATTTATGTCTGCCGTGTTACCTCCTTTATGAATTGGCGTTACTCTTGCTTTTTTAAGGATATCAGGGAAGGTATGATACTCTAGGGATTTATTGAACAGCAATGCTATGGGTGGTGCAAGGGCATGGGGGGCACTCTTGTATACCATCGATGGTATTTCACTAATGTTCCCCGCTTTGGTTTTTAGCGAGTGAATGATGGACACAACATCTGGAGGGCTGACCGGAGAGAGAAGAGAGTTTGGATAGCTGCCTGAAAGATATGTGGTAACATATGTCTGAGTCTCTGGGATTTTTCGGGCAAGGTTAGCACCAATCGATGAAAAGAAGCTATTAAATTCAGTTGTTGTTTCAAGATCTGTTGCAGGTACTCACTTAGTTGTACTCACCTAGTTGTGCTTGTGGGGGTTGAGCTCTGGCTCTTTGGTCCCGCCTCTCAACCGTCAATCAACAGGTGTACAGGTTCCTGAGCCTATTGGGCTCTATCATATCTACACTTGAAACTGTGTATGGAGTCAGCCTCCACCACATTACTTCCAAATGCATTCCATTTGTCAACCACTCTAACACTAAAAAAGTTCTTTCTAATATCTCTGTGGCTCATTTGGGCACTCAATTTCCACCTGTGTCCCCCTAGTGCGTGTGCCCCTTGTGTTAAATAGCCTGTCTTTATCAACCCTGTCGATTCCCTTGAGAATCTTGAATGTGGTGATCATGTCCCTTACTAACTCTTCTGTCTTCCAACGAAGTGAGGTTTAATTCCCGTAGTCTCTCCTCGTAGCTCATAGCTCTCAGCTCGGGTACTAGTCTGGTGGCAAACCTTTGAACCTTTTCCAGTTTAGTCTTATGCTTGACTAGATATGGACTCCATGCTGGAGCTGCATACTCCAGGATTGGTCTGACATATGTGGTATATAATGTTTTGAAAGATTCCTTACACAAGTTTCTAAAGGCCGTTCTTATGTTAGCCAACCTGGCATATGGTGCTGATGTTATCCTCTTGATATGAGCTTCAGGGGACAGGTCTGGTGTGATAACCCCAGGTCTTTCTCTCTCTCTCTGACTCTTGAAGTATTTCATCTCCCAAATGATACCTTGTATCTGGTCTCCTGCTTCCTACCCCTATCTTCATTACATTACATTTGCTTGGGTTAAACTCTAACAGCCATTTCTTCGATCATTCCTGCAGCATGTCCAGGTCTTCTTGAAGCCTCAAGCTGTCCTCCTCTGTCTTAATCCTTCTCATAATTTTGGCGTCGTCAGCAAACATTGAGAGGAATGAGTCTATACCCTCTGGGAGATCATTTACGTATATCAAACAGGATAGGTCCGAGTACAAAGCCCTGTGGGACTCAACTGGTGATTTCACGCCATTCTGAGGTCTCACCTCTCACTGTAACTCTCTGCTTCCTATTGCTTAGGTACTCCCTTATCCACTGGAGCGTTCTACCAGTTACTCCTGCCTGTTTTTTCCAGCTTATGCATCAACCTTTTATGGGGTACTGTGTCGAAGGCTTTCCGACAGTCCAAAAAATGCAGTCCGCCCATCTTTCTCTTTCTTGCTTAATCTTTGTTACCTGATTGTAGAATTCTATCAAGCCTGTAAGGCAAGATTTACCCTCCCTGAACCCATGTTGATGGGTTGTCACGAAGTCTCTTCTCTCCAGATGTGTTACTAGGTTTTTTCTCACAATCTTCTCCATCACCTTGCATGGTATACAAGTTAAGGACACTGGTCTGTAGTTCAGTGCCTCTTGTCTGTCTCCCTTTTTGTATATTGGTACTACATTAGCAGTCCTCCATATTTCTGGTAGGTCTCCCGTTTCCAGTGACCTACTATACACTATGGAGAGTGGCAAGCAAAGTGCTCCTGCACACTCTTTCAATACCCATGGCGAGATTCCGTCCGGCCTAACAGCTTTTCTCACATCCAGCTCCAATAGGTGCTTCTTGACCTCATCTCTTGTAATTTCGAACCTTTCCAAGGTCACCTGGTTTGCTGCCACCTCTCCTAGCGCCGTGACTTCTCCCTGTTCTATTGTAAAGACCTCCTGGAACCTTTTGTTGAGTTCTTCACACACCTCTTTGTCAATCTCTGTGTACCTGTCCTCGCCCACCCTAAGTTTCATCACCTGTTCCTTCACTGTTGTCTTCCTCCTGATGTGACTGTGTAGTAGCTTTGGTTCGGTCTTGCCTTTATTAGCTATATCATTTTCATACCTTTTCTCAGCTTCTGTTCTCACTAACATACTCGTTCCTGGTTCTCTGGTATCTCTCTCTACTTTCTGGTGTTCTGTTATTACGGAAGTTCCTCCATGCCCTTTTGTTCAGCTCCTTTGCTTTCATACATTCCCTATTAAACCACGGATTCTTCTTTTGCTGGTGTATAACTATCCTTGGAGATTTTTTATTTTATTATGTGAATGTTGTTTAGCTTCTAGGATGTTAGAGATCTCTCTCCATGTGCTTTTCATGTTGCCTTTTGCTTCTTTGAATCTATTCTCGTAATAGGAACGCCTTGCTTTTCTTATTATCCTGGTAAGCACTAATGAGTACCTCTTTACTACTTCCTTTCCAACTAGGCCAATCCTAAGTTTTTTTTCATATTCATGTTTCTTGTCGATTGCTTTAAGCGAGTATGGCCAATACGCAACCTCGCCAGAGCAGTTTCCCACCGCCGGTTACGGTGGTAGGAGGATGGCCACGAGGAAACACAACATTTAAGAGTACGGAGTTTGTTACCAGTAACAGACGACCAAGAAGCCAGCCAACGGGTAAGGATGGAGGAATGGATAACCGGGTAAAAGTCGGAATATGGAATACCTTTACGAGAGACGGGGCAAGAGCGGACAGCTTCCTTGGCGGCAGCATCCGCACGCTCATTTAAAGACACACCAATATGACTGGGAACCCAACAAAACTTAACCGACTTAAACTTACTGTGAACAAGAAACAGCCAATGCTGGATCTCGACAACTACGGGATGAACCGGATTAAAGGACCCGAGAGCCATGAGGGCACTACTAAAGCTCCTCTGTAAATATGCTAGTCTCCAGAGATAAGCGACACATATAAGTGCGATCAGGAAAAACAACAGAGTAGCCAACACCGTCCGCAGACTTGGACCCATCGGTGAAGACAGAAACGGAGCGGGAGTGAGAAGAAAAGTGCTCAAGGAAAAGGCATTTTAGAACCGTAGGAGGGGTAATAGCTTTAGTGACGCGGGTCTAGGACGTACAAAACTGCGGAAGGGGGACTCTCCACGGGGGCAAAGAAGGAACAACACGAGGAGAAACATTAGAAACACGAACGGAAAGAGAATCCTGTAAGCGAGATAACCGGACAGACAGAGGGAGGTGGTGAAGAGGAACAGGAACTGCAGGAGGGGTAAAAGTTAAAGCACGACAGAGGCGAGAGGAAGGATGTTGCAAGGACCGAACAAGATAGCGAAGACAGTAGCGATCACGGCGGTCCTGGAGAGACAGGAAGCCAGTGTCAACATACAAGCTAAGGACGGGAGTCGAACAAAAGGCACCAGAACTGAGGCGCAGCCCAGTATGGTGCAAAGCATCAAGACGGTGAAGAGCAGAAGAGTAAGCAGGGCAACCATAATTTATTTATTTATTTATTTATTTATTTATTTATTTATTTATTTATTTATATATATACAAGAAGGTACATTGGGTTTGTGAGAATACATTGGATAGTACAGTATTTACATTCTTGTAAAGCCACTAGTACGCGCAGCGTTTCGGGCAGGTCCTTAATCTAGCAGATAATTTTAAGTAGGTAATTCCTATCAGAATTGATAAATGATAAAGATACATTGCAAGAGAAAAATGAGATGAGAGAGCTTAGTAAGTATATTAAAGCACATTGTTATATTAAAGCTCTGATTGATTACATTGACAGCTTGATTAGTAATTTAAACAAGATTAATAGACACCATACAGCAGATTGACAGCACATATAAGACAGCAATGATCACAATGGTAAAGATGTTCAGATTGGGTACATAAAGATTGGGAGACTGGGTAGCAAAAGATACAGATAAACAAGATTTATAAACACCATACAGCAGATTGGCAGCACATATAAGAAGACAGCAATGATCACAATGGTAAAGATGTTCAAATTGGGAACATAAAGGTTGGGAGATTGGGTAGCAATAGATACAGTGCAATTTTAAGGCAAAAAGTGAAAAACTATGAAGATGAAATTAGGTACTTTTTAGTATTGATTTTGAATGATGTAAAAGTTGGACAGCTTTTCAATTCAGTAGGGAGTGAGTTCCATAAACTGGGTCCCTTTATTTGCATAGAGTGTTTACACAGATTAAGTTTAACTCTGGGGATATCAAAGAGATATTTATTTCTGGTGTGGTGATAATGGGTCCTATTACATCTGTCCAAGAGTTTCAGACAAGGATTTGCATTTAAGAACAGGGTTTTGTAAATGTAGTTGACACAAGAGAATTTGTGGAGTGAGATTATGTTTAGCATGTTTAGGGAGTTAAACAAGGGGGCTGTGTGTTGTCTGAAAGCAGAATTTGATATTATTCTGATAGCAGATTTTTGCTGGGTGATGATGGACTTGAGGTGGTTTGCAGTGGTTGAACCCCATGCACAGACACCATAGTTGAGATAGGGATAGATTAGTGCATAATATAGAGAGATGAGAGCAGAGTTAGGTACATAATATCTGATTTTGGAGAGTATACCAACTGTTTTAGAGACTTTCTTAGTTATGTGTTGTTTGTGGGTACTGAAGTTGAGTCTCTTGTCTAAGTACAGGCCAAGAAACTTTCCATCATTTTTATTGCTAATGTTTACATTGTCTATCTGAAGCTGAATTGCATTTGTAGATTTGCTTCCAAATAGGATGTAGTAGGTCTTTTCTATGTTAAGTGTTAGTTTGTTGGTTGACATCCATAAGTGGACTTTTTTTAGTTCATTATTAACAACATCATTTAGTGTATGTGGGTTGGAGTTAGAGTAGGTGAGGGTAGTATCATCAGCAAACAAAATAGGTTTCAGAATGTTAGAGACATTAGGCAGATCATTGATGTATATAAGAAATAGAAGAGGTCCCAAGATGCTGCCCTGTGGCACTCCAACGGTTATTGGTAGAATGGGAGAGATTATATTATTGATGGCTACACATTGGTGTCTATCACTAAGATAGGATTGGATATAGTCCAGTGCATGGCCTCGGATTCCATAATGATGGAGTTTACATAAGAGGTAATCGTGATTAACAGTATCAAAGGCCTTTCTCAGGTCAATGAAGAGTCCAATTGGAAACTCATTTTTGTCAAGGGCTGAGTAAATTATACCAAGGAGACTAATAATTGCATCGTTGGTACTCTTTTGAGAGCGGAAGCCAAACTGACAGGGGCTAAGAATGTCAAATTTTACGAGATAGGAGTAGAGCTGTTTGTAGATAATTTTTTCAAATATTTTTGATAGTATGGGTAGGTTCGATATTGGTCTATAGTTGTTTATGTCTGCCGGATTACCTCCATTATGAACTGGCGTTACTCTTGCTTTTTTAAGGATATCAGGGAAGGTATGACACTCAAGGGATTTGTTGAACAGCAGAGCTATAGGTGGCGCAAGGGCATGGGAGGCGCTCTTGTATACAATGGATGGGATTTCACTGATGTTCCCAGCTTTGGTTTTTAGTGAGTGTATGATGGACACAACATCTGTCGGGCTGACTGGTGAGAGGAGAAGATAGTTTGGATAGCTGCCTGAGAGATATGTGTTGATATGTGTCTGAGTCTGTGGGATTTTACTTGCACCAATCGATGAAAAGAAGCTATTAAATTCATTCGCCATTTCTAAGTCAGATGACGGTGTAAGGCCATCCTTAGAGAGTGTTATCTGGTTGTGGGAGTGTTGTTTAGTTCCCAGGATATTAGAGATGGTATTCCATGTGCTTTTCATGTTGCCTTTTGCTTCTTTGAATCTAGTCTCATAATATGAAAGTTTTGCTTTTCTTATGATACTGGTAAGCACTGATGAGTACCTTTTAACTACTTCCTTTGAAACTAGGCCACTCCTAAATTTCTTTTCGTATTCATGTTTTTTGTTGATTGATTTAATTATGCCACTTGTGAGCCACGGGTTATTTTTTCTTTTATCAGTAACTTGTTTTGGTATGGAGGGGACAGTGAGTGTTGTAGAGGCTTAGAGTTTTGGAGAGAAAGAGGTTAGTTGATGAGTTTATATCCTGTGAATTATTAAATTCAGATTCCCAGTTAATATTGTGAAGTGCATTAGAGAGATTGCCTAAAGCTGATTCACTATGTAGCCTGAATGAAAGTTTCTTGGTTTCTGGTGGTGATGTGTCAATGTTTGCTATGAGGAAAGTAGGATAGTGGTCAGTTGTTCTGTCATAAATTACCCCAGATGTAAGGGGAGCTGTTATATTAGTCCATAGGTGATCCAGGGTAGTGGCAGATGTTTGAGTGACTCGGGTGGGCTTGGTGATTGTGGGGATTAGCATACAGGAGTGCATGCTGTTACGGAAATAGTCAACTTGAGGGTTGTTTTGAAGACCCAGGTCAATATTGAAATCACCTACCAGAATGATGTGATATTTGTTGAGATTGTTATTTATGATAAGATTCCTTACATTGTCAGAGAATAAAGTTATGTTGGTATTAGGAAATCTATAGATGGCACCGATAGTCAGGGAGGATTTAAGGGATTTACTGGAGAACTTGGCAAAGGTATATTCACAATAGTCATCTCTATCACTAATAACACTATTGCAAATGAAGGTATCTTTGTAATATATTGCTGTACCACCACCTTTTTTATTAGGCCTGCAGTTATGAATGGCTTTATAACCAGCTAAATTGTAGAGTTGGGTATAGTCATTACTTAGCCAAGTTTCTGTTAAAATGATGAATGATAATTTAGTACCTAGTGCTGTAAGTAGTGCATTTATATCATCAAAATGTTTACCAAGTGACCTAACATTTTGGTTGTAAACTGATAAGCAGGTGCTATTTAGGAGTTTGTTTTTTGCAAGATTTGCTGTGTAATACCTGCAATAGTGATGATCAATGTGCTGATTTGTGTGGATATGGGACAGAAGATTTCGATCAGGATCAATATCAGTAAGCATATAGATAAGATAATGTCACGATACAATAAGATAAGCAATTACAGGAACAGATAAATACTAAATCTGCTGTAAAATAGAAAGTAATTATAGCGTTTCTGCCCGAAACGCTTTGCGTAATAGTGGCTTTAGGCATTGTATGTACTAGCTCTTATCTATAAAGCCAACAAACTTTGTAAAATCTCTTTATGTATGTACCTTTGCCTAAATAAAAATTATTATTATTATTATTATATAGCAAAACACAACAATATAACAATACAATAAGAGCTTACAAAGTATTAAGTCTGCTAAAATTAGAGAATAATTATGGCAAAACACAACAATAAATGCAAGTAAACAAAAGAATTGAAACAATTAGAGGTAGAATAAAGGTCACTAGATAGCCATGGAGGATACACAAGTTTGGTGGAGAGAACAAAAAATCAGTAGAGACTGTCAAGATGAATATATAAAAAATTTGACAAATGATAATTGTAAAGTAAAATAATCTTAAAGATAATAAATTTTATTTAGCTTAGTTTTTAACCTATAATTAGTATGAACTTAATTAAAAGAACAAAATGAGATCAATAATTGATTTCAATAAATGACATAAATCAATACAATTAAATTTAAAATTTAAATGGAATAGGGTAAGATTAGATTTAAGAGTAAAATTTTACAATGAAACTGAGGTAGATGCTTGCATAAGTGCATGGAGACTTGATGGATTATTTAGGAAATTATATGAATGAGAAAACATTAGGTAAATGGTTAGGCAGAGACAGCACCTTAGACAAAGTTAGATTTAGTTAGGTTAGGCTCAGGCACTGAAAGAGTTATTTTAAGTACTGGCATTGGTCGGGTTCAGGTTTTCAGATATACCACAATCACTAAAGAAGACCAGGAGTTGTTGGTCACATTTTATTTCATATCTTTTTTCCTGTACTTTCCTTCTTCGCAAAAATCGTTCCATTCCTAGTGTAGCACTGCTTGATAAGACCAGGGTTTTGTTTGCGAATTTGACGCAGCCTGTAGAGGAGGGATCCACGTTGCTTTGTAAGACACTCATTTATATAGAGGTTGGTTTTATACTTAGCAGCTGATTGTATGAGGTCAAACTTCGCAGAGGGATTTGCAAGTTTGATGAGCATTCTCCTACTGTTACGGGGACTGTTTTTATCTATCCTGATAGCTGATTTGATTTCAACATTGACTCTGATCTTTGAATTAATTAGGGTGTGGGCTGTTACAACAATTCTCACCTTGTTGTTCATCAGGTAGATCAGTAGAGCTAATTATCAGGGAGTCATGAAGTTGTTGTTGCTCTTGGTCATCTTCGGAAGCCGCCTGGTGAATCTGAAGGAGATTGATCTGTTTTTCCAGCTTTTGAAGGAGGTCACTTTGAGCTGAGAGGGTTTCCTCGGCCTGAATCTTATGTATTTGATCCATTGCACCATTTACAACAGTTTGTAAGTTGAGAATTTCTTGGTTGTTGTTCGTCGACGATTCAAGGAGGCGGTCTATGGTTTGTTGTTGTCGGGTGACTGTGGCTTGGAGGGCCGAAATAGCTTCAGATTGCATTTGCACAAGGTTGTGCAGTTTCTGGAGCCATGGGTTACTTCTGAGAGGTTTGAAGTTTAGACAGGGAGCCATACTTCACTAAAGTGTCACCATTACTCCAATATAACCATCACTCCAGCGTTACCATCACTCCAGCGTCACCATCACTCCTGTGTCACAATCTCTCGTGTCACAATCACTCCTGTGGCATCATCACTCCAGAGTCACAATCAACCCAATGTTACCATCACTACAGCGTCATTATCACTCCAGCTTCACTATTACTCCAGCGTCCCACTTCACTACAGTGTCACCATCACTTCAATATCACCATCATTCCAGTGTCACCACTCCAATGTCACCATCACTACAGCGTCACCATCAATACAGTGTCACCATCACTACACTACAGTGATGGTGTCACTATACTTTCCAACACTTTCACTTCTGATTGTCACATATGAGAGCTGAAGCCAAGTTCACATGTATAAACTTACTCCAAAAATACATAAAATTCCATTAACATAGTTGTCTTTAAATTATCCATCAAATTAATTTGATATATAACTGTTACGTGACATAATCCATGTTATTATATACAGAGCCTCTAACATTCTAGTGGCCGCGATGAGGACATCAGTTTGTTAAATGTCTCCAATATGGCTTTATATTTTCCACTTTTGTTGTGGTCTTACCAGTTTTGTGGTAATTTATGGAAGTAGCAGATATTGGCATAGGACAATGTATGTAAATGATATATAACAAAATACAGCACAATAACATACCTATTCCTTATTATTTGTGATAATATGTAATACTCATCAATTCTCTAAATTACAATTCTTGAAATACTCAAAAGACATCAGCTTCATATTCACTTTGTGGACCCTTCCTTAGTACTATTCTTCTTCTTTGTGCGTCGGATAGGTGCTTGCATCTACCCGACGCATGCATGGTCCCTCAGTTTCTTTGAACAGGAGCTATTCTCCTTATCAACCTTATTTTTTAAATATTCATATAAAATCAATTTCTTAACATATTGTGATGAAACTTTGATGACTCTTACGCTAAATAATTGGAGTTTTATTTAACATTTTCAAGTAATTTTCGTATAATTCGAATATTTGTTGAACTCCCATCCCCTTAAGACTGTCCATATTATGATGGATAGAGCTACCATACAATGTTTCATTAAGTTAAGTGGAATCTAGTTGGTTGACATTCACGAGTGTACTTTTTCACCTCATTATTTAAAATATTATTTAGTGTGTGTAGATTGGAGCTTGAAAAAATTAAGGTAAATCAGTAAATAGTAAACGTTTAGGAACTTTAGAGACATGTGGAAGGAAGAAGCCATGATAACCTGGGATTTTAGGTTCTAGTCCATCTCCCAGAAAGTTCTTCTGAAAGTTTCAAAATGATTTTTCAGTTGATAATATAGTGCACAGTAATTTAGGTTTAGCAAGAAAGAGATACAGCAATCATTACGTTTATGCAGGAGAAACATTTAGGAGAAAAAGCTTCAAAATGATTCCGTCGAATTCATTGATGCAAATATTGATTTATTTATTAGAGAGAATAATTCTTTTGTAAGTCACTTGCAAGTATGGTCGAGCTTTTATGGGTGAAATACGGTTTTCTAATCACCATTAGCAATGAATACTTTCCCAATTACTGTACTAATATGGTCATAAGTCATTCATCAATGCCACCCAACTCCATTTATCACCTGTCTACTGTCTATTTTCTCTATACTTACTTTTGTAAGAATATTGTCTATGTATCACTAACCAACCTTACCAAAGATAATTAGATATATTATATGATGACTGACTAACTTATATGATTGACTGTATTGGGTCAGTCAGTCAGGTGCTGTCACAGTGAGAGGTTGTGTTAGCTGGAGCTCCGATTGTAGTAATATTATTACAGCAACATTGGAAGGATTAGTGAAGGAACTGGTGAATTTAGTTGGAGCTCTGAGGACAGAGCTGGATTCGCTACGGGAGGAGGTACGACAGCTGAAACAACATCAGGAAGAAACAAAGGAGGCGACCAGTGTTAAAAAGACCTCGTCTTGGCAAGTTGTAAAGGACAGGGGTCTTAAGAAGACCTTGGCAAAACCGACACCTAATAGCCTAAGGACTTCTAACGCATTTGATGTGTTAGAGGACGAGTGCTGTGGTGAACCTGTAGTTCAACGAGGAGGCAAAGGCAAAGCAACGAGGAACAATGAAGCGCAGGTCCCTCAAAGTGCCCTAAAGGAAAAGGGAGGAACGAAGCGAATTTTGGTCGTGGGAGATTCCCAGGTGAGGTATTTAGACAGAACGTTTTATGCCAGAGATACAGGAAACAGGTTAAGTGTTTGCTATCCGGGAGCTGGTATTGGTGATATTGTTGGAAACATGAAAGATATTATGACGGGAAATGGGAACAAACACATTATTTGTATTAGTGCAGGGGGTAATGATGTTGGGCGAGTTAGGAGTGAGGAACTAATACAGAGATTCAAGACAGCAAAAGAATTAGTTAGGAGCAGGGGAGGAATCCCGATCATATGGTCCATTCTTCCAAGAAAGGGAGTGGGAAATGAATGGATGTCGAGGGCACTTGGTGTCAAATGCCGGCAGGAAAGATATTGCAAATCTAATGCAATATCTTTCATAGACAACTGGGAACACTTCTATGGAGGAAATGAAATGTATGCTCGGGATGGGGTGCATCAATCGAGGGCTGGGGTTGTTGCTGTTGTGAACTCGTTGGAACCAGTGGTTAGAGGTGTTTGTTTGGGTTTAAACTGTTAGTAGATAGTGGTATGGGAATTGATTTGGAGGAAGGAGATAATAAAAGTATGTGTTTGGGGGAGAAAGAAATTGGCAAAATGATCAGGGGAAAGAAAAGGGCCTCAAAATAACAATTCACTTAGGGTACACTACACTAACAGTAGAAGTCTAAGAAATAAATAACCGCTGCATTACGTAGGAATGCGGAGGAATTTCTGATGGAGGAGAAGACAGTTGCACAGCGCGATCCGCAGCGCAGCGTGCGGAGCGCCGCGGGGGGCCTATATATTTATTTATTTATTTATTTATTTATTTATTTATGCATATACAAGAATGTACATAAGGAATGTGAGGATACAAATATGGTAATTACAGTCTTGTAAAGCCACTAGCACGCGCAGCGTTTCGGGCAGGTCCTTAATCTAAGAAAATTTTAAGGAGGTAAATACTTGCAAAATTTATAGACAAAAAATGATAACAGATTACATGGAATGAAAAAAAAGATGAGAGAAAATTAAAGGTACAGTATATTAAAGCACATAGGTAGCTATGATTGATTGCAATGACAGCTTAAAATGGTAGTTGACAACAAATTGGTAGGCACAATACAGCAGAAACAATATAAGATTGATTGCAATGACAGCTTGAATGGTAGTTGATAAAAAATTGGTAGTCACAATACAGCATATGGCTAGCACATAAAAGAAGACAGCAATGAACACAATGATAAGGTTGTTTGATATTACATAAATATTAGGAGATTGGGTAACACTAGGTACAGAGCAAATTTAAAGCTCAGTGTAGGAAACTAAATAGATGAAGTTAGGTACTTTTTGGTTTTGCTTTTAAATAAGGCAAAAGTTTTACAGTTTTTCAATTCACTAGGGAGTGAGTTCCATAGACTAGGTCCCTTAATTTGCATAGAGTGTTTACACAGATTAAGTTTGACCCTGGGGATATCAAAGAGATATTTATTTCTGGTGTGGTGATAATGGGTCCTAGTACATCTGTCCAGGGAGAGTTTCAGAGCACAATGAAGAGTCCAATCGGAAACTCATTTTTGTCAAGGGCTGAGTAGATAATGTCAAGAAGACTAATGATTGCATCATTGGTACTCTTTTGGGACCGGAAGCCAAACTGGCAGGGGCTGAGTATGTCGAATTTTACGAGGTAGGAATAGAGCTGTTTGTAAATAATTTTTTCAAATATTTTTGATAGAATGGGTAGATTTGATATTGGTCTATAATTGTTTATGTCCGCCGGATTGCCTCCTTTATGGACAGGCGTTACTCTTGCTTTTTTGAGGATATCAGGGAAGGTGTGACACTCTATAGATTTGTTGAACAGTAGTGCTATGGGTGGGGCAAGGGCATGGGAGGCTCTCTTGTACACAATGGACGGAATTTCACTGGTGTTCCCTGCCTTGGTTTTTAGAGAGTGTATGATGGACACAACATCTGCCGGGCTGATTGGTGAAAGGAGAAGAGAGTTTGGATAGCTGCCTGAGAGATATGTGTTAATATGTGTCTGAGTCTGTGGGATTTTACTGGCAAGATTAGCACCAACCGATGAAAAGAAACTATTAAATTCATTTGCCATTTCTAAATCAGTTGACGGTATATCCCCATCCTTGTAGAGTTTTATTTGGTTATGTGAGTGTTGTTTAGTTCCTAGGATACTAGAGATAGTTTTCCAAGTGTTTTTCATGTTGCCTTTTGCTTCATTGAATCTATTCACATAATATGCAAGTTTTGCCTTTCTTATGATACTGGTAAGCATTGATGAGTACCTTTTAGCTACTTCCTTTGAAACTAGGCCAATCCTAACTTATTTTTCATATTCATGTTTCTTGTTGATTGAGTTGAGAATGCCACTTGTGAGCCATGGATTGTTTAATCTTTTGTCAGTTACTTGCTTTGTAAGAAGGGGACAATGAAGGTTGTAGAGGCTTAGAGTTTTGGAGAGGAAGAGGTTAGCTAATGAATTTATATCATGGGTATTATTGAATTCAGAATCCCAGTTAATATTGTGAAGTGCCTCTGTAAGATTGTCTAAAGCTGATTCACTGTGTAGCCTAAATGAAAGTTTCTTGCTTTTTGGTGGTGTTATGTCCATGTTCGCTATGAGAAAGGTAGGATAGTGGTCAGTTGTTCTGTCGTAGATTATACCAGATACAAGGGGAGCTGTTATGTTTGTCCATATGTGGTCCAAGGTAGTGGCTGATGTTTGAGTGACTCGGGTAGGTTTGGTGATTGTGGGGATTAGCATACAGGAGTTCATGCTGTTAAGGAAATAGTCAACTTGAGAGCAATTTTGTTGACCCAGGTCAATATTAAAGTCTCCTCCCAGAATGATGTGGTTTTTGTTGAGATTGTTGTTTATAATAAGATTCCTTAGGTTGTCTGAGAAAGAAGCTATGTTAGTATTAGGAAATCTATAGATGGCTCCAATAGTCAAAGAGGATTTAAGGGATTTAATTGTAAACTGAGCAAAAGTATATTCACAGTAGTCATCTCTGTCACTAATAACACTGTTGCAGATAAATGTATCTCGGTAATATATAGCTGTGCCACCACCTTTTTTATTAGGCCTACAGTTATGAATGGCTTTATAACCAGCTAAGTTGTAGAGTTGGGTATAGTCTTTATTTAGCCAAGTTTCTGTTAAAATAATGAACGATAGGTTAGTACCTAGTGCTGTGAGTAGTGCATTTAAATCGTCAAAATGTTTACCAAGTGATCTAACATTTTGGTTATAAACTGATAGATAGGTGCTATTTTGGAGTTTGTTTTTAGCCTGGTGTGCTGTGAAATACTTGCAATAATGATGATCAATGTGCTGGTTGGTATAGATATGAGACAGAAGATTTTGATCAGGATCAATATCAGTGTGCATAGAGATGCAGAGGGATCACGATACAAGATACACGATAATGCAAAACACGAGAATAAGAGCAGATACAATAAAATAGTAACAATTTAGAAGTAAAATAAAGATCCAATAGATAGCCAGGGAGGACACAGAAGTTACATAAAATAAAACACAAAAAATCAGTAGAGACTGACAATATAAATGTAAAATAAAAAATAATAAGAAAAATAATAATCATAAAAAAAATGATCTTGAAGATAATTAGCTTAGTAATGGTTAATTAACAGGGTAATAAAAAGCCCTAGGTTTAGTGACAATGTAACACGGGTTTGGGTTCCTCTCTCTTTTCTTCCTTCTACTCCCTCTACCCGTATTCTTACTTTTATTTCTAAACCAAGGGACTCCAAAACTTTTACCAAAGCCAACTCCACGCCACGTGGTCCTAAGACGATTGACCGACTTAGGATTCTACACCCAGTATGACGTGACCTAAGCTCTGAACAAAACCCTAGAGTCACCTCTGCTGCCACCACCAGACCAGTAATACAAGAGCAATGATCGAGGTCTGGATCGATCACGCTAATTAATCAACCTAGGGGCTTGATCCCCACTATAAACGATGACCTTGAGTGTGGAATAAATTACACGGTAATGATGATTCCGATTCGATGTTAGAATCGGCGCCCAATACAACTCTGCCTCGTGTGGACCACGTGACCAGGACAAGTTTACACATAACCAAATGGAAACAATAAAATGCAAATTAATAACAAATTTAATTTATTAAAAGAAAACTAAAACAAAATCTAAATGTGTTCACTCCCTATCACTTTAACACTCCCTACTTGACCTGAGTGGCAAATGAGAAGACTATTTCTATAATTAACAATAGCAACTATACCTTGGGCGACCAGCTAGATGTTTTGGCTGGTCGTGGGGAGAGGTAAGATGTTTGACCTCTTATCCCAGCTGCTCCCGTTTCCACACTGATCTTTTCCTTGTCTGGACTACCCCAGACAGAGTATTGTATTGTTCCGCATCGCTTACCCAGTTACTTTAGCAAGGTTAAGTTATAACAATTAAACTCTGTTGTACTTAATTGATCCAGACTGGTTGAATTATTTTACTGAATTAAATTACAAACATCTAACGGCAGAGCTGTTCCCGATCACAAAAATGGTTATTAAAACTTTGAGAAATAGTAGACCTGTCAACCCCTGATGACCTATGACCGCCGGTCACTCCGCTTTAAAAGTTAGATCTGATTCGTGACGTCACTGATGGTGACTTAAACTCAATAATTAGAATACTCTTGATATTGTACCCAGTACTATTATACAATACAATTTTAATGCAAAATGAATAAAGGCTAATTTTCTCTAAATTACTGAATGATAGGATGATTCATTATACGCAGATATGAACAAAGCGTCGGTTATTTCCACCGCGAATTCCCCTGGGGGTCAGGTCACCATGCGGCTCAGCTTCCCATTCTCTTTTGTCGATAAACCACTCTGGATAATTCTTACAACAGCCTAGTCTGTTACAACAAGGGGATTAACTAAGAACAAATAATTAAGAGTATAAAACAGGCAAAGATGACAAACAAAAATTAAAGTAAAAATTAAAATAAAAATAAAAATAAACACCTTTGGAAAGGAAAGGCAGAGCTTAAGTACACTTTGGTTGTATGTGAGACTACAAATTATGTTCTGGTTATTCAGCTGATATCCCACAGTCATCCAGGAAAGAAGTGAGGTGTGCTTCAGTGGTTATGACATAAGTTTTTCCAGAGTCAGTCTTCCTAGCTATTATTTTACCATCGCGCACAAAACAATGTTTAATAGCAGTGGATCTATTGCGAATTCCACGTAGTTTAAATAAGAGATTTTGTCGGAATCTGGTAAGACATTCGTTCACATAAACCTTGGATTTCCTAGCGACTGCAGCAGTGATAAGGTCTGACTTGCGGGAGCAGCTATCTAACTTCTAATATAAGAAGAGAGGAGGGGACATGCGTTCACCATCTGGTCACCATTGGGTCCGGGAGACATCTCCCGTCACGCAGGGTGCAGTCGCACCTCCACAGATCTCCAGTATCATCTATTGATACTGGTGATGGCTCAAAGGGGCCACCACTTACGAGCTATTCATGCCTGTGCCACCTTTTGGGTGGCTTCATCTTCATTTTTTTTATTTTTTATTTATTTTATTTATGCATATACAAGAATGTACATAAGGAATGTGAGGATACAATTATGGTAATTACAGTCTTGTAAAGCCACTAGCACGCGCAGCGTTTCGGGCAGGTCCTTAATCTAAGAAAATTTTAAGGAGGTAAATACTTGCAAAATTTATAGACAAAAAAATGATAACAGATTACATGGAATGAAAAAAAAAAAAGATGAGAGAAAATTATAGGTACAGTATATTAAAGCACATAGGTAGCTATGATTGATTGCAATGACAGCTTAAAATGGTAGTTGACAACAAATTGGTAGGCACAATACAGCAGAAACAATATAAGATTGATTGCAATGACAGCTTGAATGGTAGTTGACAAAAATTGGTAGTCACAATACAGCATATGGCTAGCACATAAAAGAAGACAGCAATGAACACAATGATAAGGTTGTTTGATATTACATAAAAATTAGGAGATTGGGTACCACTAGGTACAGAGCAAATTAAAGCTCAGTGTAGGAAACTAAATAGATGAAGTTAGGTACTTTTTGGTTTTGCTTTTAAATAAGGCAAAAGTTTTACAGTTTTTCAATTCACTAGGGAGTGAGTTCCATAGACTAGGTCCCTTAATTTGCATAGAGTGTTTACACAGATTAAGTTTGACCCTGGGGATATCAAAGAGATATTTATTTCTGGTGTGGTGATAATGGGTCCTATTACATCTGTCCAGGGAGAGTTTCAGAGCATGGTTTGCATTTAAGAACAGGGTTTTGTAAATGTAGTTGACACAAGAGAATGTGTGGAGGGAGTTAATATTTAGCAAGTTTAGAGATTTAAACAAGGGAGCTGAGTGTTGTCTGAAAGCAGAGTTAGTTATTATTCTGATAGCAGATTTTTGCTGTGTGATGATGGGCTTAAGGTGGTTTGCAGTGGTAGACCCCCATGCACAGATACCATAATTAAGATAGGGGTAGATTAGTGCATAATATAGTGAGAGGAGAGCAGAGTTAGGAACATAATATCTGATTTTGGAGAGTATAGTCTTAAACATCAACAAGTATCATCTTAAACACATTCACAAGGGAGACATCTCCCGTCATGCAGGGTGCATTCGCACCTCCACAGATCTCCAGTATCAGCTCCTGATACTGGTAATGGCTTAAAATGGCCACCACTTACGGGCTATTTATGCCCGTGCCACCTTTTGGGTTGCTTCATCTTCATCTTAACACATTCATAAGGGAGACATCTCCCGTCATGCAGGGTGCATTCGCACCTCCACAGATCTCCAGTATCAGCTCTTGATACTGGTAATGGCTTAAAAGGGCCACCACTTACGGGCTATTTATGCCCGTGCCACCTTTTGGGTGGCTTCATCTTAACACATTCACAAGGGAGACATCTCCCGTCATGCAGGGTGCATTCGCACCTCCACAGATCTCCAGTATCAGCTCTTGATACTGGTAATGGCTTAAAATGGCCACCACTTACGGGCTATTTATGCCCGTGCCACCTTTTGGGTTGCTTCATCTTCATCTTAACACATTCATAAGGGAGACATTTCCCGTCATGCAGGGTGCATTCGCACCTCCACAGATCTCCAGTATCAGCTCTTGATACTGGTAATGGCTTAAAAGGGCCACCACTTACGGGCTATTTATGCCCGTGCCACCTTTTGGGTGGCTTCATCTTAACACATTCACAAGGGAGACATCTCCCGTCATGCAGGGTGCATTCGCACCTCCACAGATCTCCAGTATCAGCTCCTGATACTGGTAATGGCTTAAAATGGCCACCACTTACGGGCTATTTATGCCCGTGCCACCTTTTGGGTTGCTTCATCTTCATCTTAACACATTCATAAGGGAGACATCTCCCGTCACGCAGGGTGCATTCGCACCTCCACAGATCTCCAGTATCATCTATTGATACTGGTGATGGCTCAAAAGGGCCACCACTTACGAGCTATTCATGCCCGTGCCACCTTTTGGGTGGCTTCATCTTCATCAATCAATTCAATCTGTTTAAATCACGGAAGACATCTTCCGTCACGCAGGGTGCAGTCGCACCTCCACAGATCTCCAGTATCAGCTCTTGATACTGGTAATGGCTCAAAAGGGCCACCACTTACGGGCTATTCATGCCCGTGCCACCTTTTAAGAACATAAGAACATAAGAACAAAGGTAACTGCAGAAGGCCTATTGGCCCATACGAGGCAGCTCCTATTCTATAACCACCCAATCCCACTCATATACTTGTCCAACCCGTGCTTGAAACAATCGAGGGACCCCACCTCCACAATGTTACGCGGCAATTGGTTCCACAAATCAACAACCCTGTTACTGAACCAGTATTTACCCAAGTCTTTCCTAAATCTAAACTTATCCAATTTATATCCATTGTTTCGTGTTCTGTCCTGTGTTGATACTTTTAATACCCTATTATTATCCCCCCGGTTATGTCCATTCATCCACTTGTAAACCTCTATCATGTCACCCCCAACTCCTCGCCCCTCCAGCGAACGCAACCCAAGCTTTGTCAATCTTTCCTCACATGAAAGACCTCCAATTTGGGGAACCAACCCAGTCATCCCACGCTGGACACGTTCAAGTGAATCTACATCCATTCCACAACATGGCGACCAAAACTGAACTGCACAATCCAAATGGGGCCCAACTAGAGCAAGACACAGCTTGAGAACCACACCAGGTGTCCCGCCACCAACGCTGCGATCAACAAATCCAAGTGTCCGATTTGCCCCACCACGAACATCTATGCATCGATCCTCTTGTTCCAAACTCCCACTAATCACAACTCCCAGATCCCCTTCGCAATCCGACTTCGCAATCACAACACCATCTAGCTCGTATCTTGTAACTCTATCATCATTACCTAACCTCAGAACTTTACATTTATCAGCATTAAACTGCATCTGCCAATCCTTTGACCATTTCAAAACCCTATCTAGATCAACTTGAAGTGATAGTGAGTCCTCCTCCGAATTAATTTCCCTACCGATTTTCGTATCATCGGCAAATTTGCAAATGTTGCTACTCAAACCTGAATCTAAATCATTTATATATATTATAAACAACAGAGGTCCCAGGACAGAGCCTTGAGGCGCTCCACTTACAACATTTTCCCACTCTGACTTGATTCCATTTATACTAACTCTCTGTTTCCTTTGGTATAGATATGCCCTAATCCAGCTTAATATAGCACCCCCAATACCATGAGACTCTATTTTTTTAATCAGTCTTTCATGTGGCACTGTATCAAAAGCTTTGCTAAAGTCAAGGTATACAACATCGCAATCCTTACCACTATCAACTGTCTCAACAATGCTAGAATAAAAAGATAACAAATTTGTTAAACATGAACGGCCATTTATAAAACCATGTTGCGACTCAATTATTAATTTATGTTTTTCAAGATGAAGACGAATTTTATTTGCTATTATAGATTCGAGTAACTTTCCCACAATAGACGTTAGGCTAATTGGTCGATAGTTAGTCGCAAGTGATCTATCTCCTTTCTTAAAAACTGGTATCACATTAGCAACTTTCCAAAACTCTGGCACTCTGCCTGACTCTATTGATTTATTAAATATGGTTGACAGTGGGTCACAAAGCTCCTCTTTGCATTCTTTAAGCACCCTAGCAAACACTTCATCCGGCCCTGGGGATTTGTTTGGTTTGAGTTTTACTATTTGTTTAAGAACATCCTCCCTGGTAACTGCTAAACTCGTCAACCTGTCCTCGTCCCCACCCACATAGACTTGTTCGGCTGAAGGCATATTGCTAAGTTCCTCTTTAGTAAATACAGATACAAAATATTTATTAAAAATACTACTCATCTCTTCATCACTATCTGTTATTTGACCTGTCTCAGTTTTTAATGGACCTATCCTTTCCCTAGTCTTAGTACGATATAACTGAAAAAACCCTTTAGGATTTGTCTTTGCTTGCCCTGCTATGCGAACTTCATAGTTTCTTTTTGCTTTCCTTATCTCTTTTTTAACATTTCTAACCAGTTGTACGAATTCCTGTTCTAAAGTGACCTCCCCATTTTTAATCCTTTTGTACCAAGCTCTCTTTTTACCTATAAGGTTCTTCAAATTCTTTGTTATCCACTTTGGGTCATTAGTATACGATCTATTCAATTTGTATGGTATACTACGTTCCTGTGCTTTGTTTAGAATATTCTTAAATAAGTTATATATTGAATCCACATCGAAATCCCCATTTAAGTCACCTATCGCTGGGTTCATGTCTCGCTCCAAGACCGGCCCACACCCCATACCCAAGCCTTTCCAATCAATTTGCCCCAAAAAATTTCTTAGGCTATTAAAATCAGCTTTTCGAAAATCTGGCACTTTAACAGAATTTTCTCCTACTGGTCTATTCCATTCTATGCTAAATCTGATTTCTTTGTGATCAAGCGATTGAGGACGAGTGCTGTGGAGAGACTGTGGATCGCGCAAAAGGGAAAAGCAACCACGGGTGGTTGGGTGGCTTAATCTTCATCAATCAATCTTAGGAATCAAGGGACCACCATCTGGTCACCACTTGGTCCGGGAGACATCTCCCGTCACGCAGGGTGCAGTCGCGCCTCCACAGATCTCCAGTATCAGCTCTTGATACTGGTAATGGCTCAAAAGGGCCACCACTTACGGGCTATTCATGCCCGTGCCACCTCTTGGGTGGCTTAATCTTCATCAATCAATCAATCAATGTTGGTACCACCTGGTCACGACTTGGTCCGGGAGACATCTCCCGTCACGCAGGGTGCAGTCGCGCCTCCACAGATCTCCAGTATCAGCTCTTGATACTGGTAATGGCTCAAAAGGGCCACCACTTACAGGCTATTCATGCCCGTGCCACCTCTTGGGTGGCTTAATCTTCATCATCGACATGCGTTCACAGTACAGGGTCAACCAATAGAATGGGTCGACACCTATCAGTATCTAGGAATCATCCTGGACACACACATGAATTTTAATGCTGAGGTCACATACTTGAGAGAGCGAACTGCGGCCCGGACGGCAATCCTCAGGTCGCTAACCTCCCTTTCTGGAGGAGCCAATCTGCAAGTCCTTCGCACATACTATGTACAGGCAGTCAGATCAGTGATCGATTATGCCGCACCTGCACTCACAAATCTATCACACCAACAGTGGAAAAAGCTTGAAGTTGCCCAAAACAATGCTATGAGAGCTGCACTGGGAGCCCCCATGTGGACCAGGCTTGAAACTCTTAGACTGGAGACGGGTTTGCCCTCTCTACAAGAAAGAATATCACAAAGGACAGCTACAATTATCAGTAAGATAATTATTTCTTCTGATCCAATCCCAGTACGGCAGGCATTGGTGGTTGGACTAGGCCAAAACTGATGTGTCTGAATTCATCTCAAACCTTAGAAATCTAATACTAGATAACAGATTGAACAAAAACCATCTAATTATCGCAGGGGACTTTAATATTGACCTCTGCGAGCCTGAACACCCTACTGCTGTTAGCTTCCTCAACTGTATGAATTCCTGCTTCCTCATACCCTTAATCACTAGACCAACTAGAATCACTGATAGTACTGCTACGACTCTAGATCACATCTGGACCAACATAACCTCTCCGCTTACTTCAGGTATAATCACCGATAGCACTACAGACCATTACCCCACATTTCTCTTAACTAACATTAGCAAACCACCTCTAGAGACAAGGGAGTTAAGCTTTAGGCTGCACAATGAAACTGCTATAAACAATTTTATAACTGCTGCTGATAATGTCAACTGGGAGTCCGAGTTAGGTAACATAGGGGACATCAACCTAGCAGTGAAATCTTTTCTACAAACAACTCTTAGCCTTTATAACACCCACTGTCCTATGCTTACAAAACAAGTCACAAGCAAAAGACTTAACAATCCTTGGCTTACAAAGGGAATACTTAAATCCATTAACAAAAAACACGACCTTGAGAAGAAGTATAGGCTAGGAACAGTCTCCAAAGAATTCTCAAAGAATTACTCGTTATTGCTATCTAAAATAATTAGACGAGCCAAAACTAAATACTATGAAGATAAATTTACCCAAATAAAGAGCAACATTAAAAAAACTTGGAGCACAATTTCACAAATATTGGGATCAAAGAAGATTTTAAATAACAAACCAACACTCCTTTCCAATAACGTTGGTCAGCTTTCAGCCTCTGATTCTGCTATTGAGTTCAATAGGTTCTTCTCTTCCATTGGGTCATCCCTTGCAAATGATATTCCATCTTCCTGTACTGATGTTAAGGACTATCTTACAGGTAACTATCCTCAGTCTCTGTACCTAAAGCCTACTAGTTCCACTGATGTCAATGAAATAATCCTTTTCCTTAAAACCAAGTCTAGTGCCCTCGAGGAGATACCAACTTTAATTTACAAAAAAGCCTCCAGATCTCTAGCCCCTGCTATTGCATTGCTCTTCAACAAGTCACTTGAACTCCAAACCTTTCCTGACATTCTAAAAAAAGCAAGAGTAACCCCTGTCTACAAATGTGGTGATCTCACTGATGTTAACAACTACAGACCTATATCAATCCTGCCTAACTTGTCAAAAATATTCGAAAAGCTAATCTACAAGCAGCTTTACTCTTTTCTAGCCAAACACAATATACTTAGCTCTTGTCAATATGGCTTCAGACCCAAAAAAGCACTAACGATGCACTTATTAGTATGATTAACTTAATTCACGCAGCTCTTGATAAAAAGGAGTTTCCTGTTGGGTTATTTGTGGACCTGCGTAAGGCTTTTGACACTGTCAACCATCAAAACCTTCTTCTTAAATTACATCATTATGGAGTCAGAGGACACTCCCTGCAATACCTCAAATCTTATCTTACTGACAGGCTCCAGTATGTTTCTGTGAATAATACAATTTCTCCCACCCTACCCATCAACATTGGTGTTCCTCAGGGCAGCATACTTGGCCCTCTCCTCTTTCTCATCTACATTAATGACCTTCCAAATGCCTCCCAACACCTCAAACCAATTCTATTTGCTGACGACACAACCTTCATTTACTCCAGTCCTGACCCCCTTGCTCTAAATGCCACAGTAAATACTGAGCTAGAGAAAGTCCATCTTTGGCTAACTGCCAACAAACTCACCCTTAACATTGACAAAACGTTTTATATTCTGTTTGGCAATAAATCCTCTAATCAGATAAATCTCAAAATAAACAATACCCAAATTTGTAACAAATTAGATGGCAAATTCCTTGGCGTTCTCATCGACCACAAGCTGAATTTCCAGGGTCACATTCTAAATATATCAAAAAAAGTTTCAAAAACTGTTGGCATTCTTTCTAAGATCAGATATTATGTACCCCGCCCTGCCCTGGTTACTCTCTATTACTCCCTCATCTATCCATACCTCAACTATGGTATTTGTGCTTGGGGTTCTACTACCCAAAATCATTTACGTCCTCTTATTACCCAACATAAAGCTGCTATTAGGACAATATCCAACTCTGGCCCCAGACATCACTCGGTACCCTTACTCAAATCTCTGAATATGTTAGATATTAAATCACTGCACATTCTCTCTTGTGTATTATACATATATAAAACGCTGAACTGTAATGCCAATCCTGACCTCAAAAGCTTCATTGAAGGTTGTAACAGAACCCATGAGCACCACACCAGGAATAAATACAGTTTTGATATTCCTAGAGTACGACTTAATCAAACTAGAAATGCTCTACAAATCAAGGGACCCAGAATGTGGAATGACCTTCCCAACCATGTTAAAGACTGTACCTCTCTCAACCAGTTTAAGATAAAAACTAAACACTACCTAATAAATTCCCTGTAACCCACCTCACTCCTTTATTGTCAACCCATGTCTGTTATTTTTTTATTATTAATATTTTTTTTTAATCAACACTGTTTGTCAACCTATTGTATTTGTGCTGCTTTTTCAGTCATGTTCCCCCTTTTTTTATCTTTATTTGTATTTGTTTTCAACACTTTTTATTCTTTATGCTCAATTAGTATTAAGTTCTAGATATTAATGTTTTTCTTGCCCGAAACGCATTGCGTAATAGTGGCTTTAGGCATTGTATGTACTAGCTCTATCTATATATCAATCCATTAATGTAACATCACTTGTATGTATGTACCTTACCTGAATAAACATATTTATTTATATTTATTTATATTTATTTATATTTATTTATTTAATGGAAACTCTTGGGTTGCAAGAGCAGGAAAAGTCCTAAACAGACTACATTTAAAAAACATGATTCTTGATAGTGAGGGTGATCATCCACACCCAAATTACACTCCTTCCGCGCCGTGGGAAGAGCCTACTTTCAAAATAGTAATAGAAAGTCTCCCAATGAAAAAGGCTGCCTATGATCCGACAATCCTAAGGCGCATAATAGAAGAGCAAATGTATAGCATAGCAGTAGCAGGAGCCACCCACATCTTCACAGACGGATCGGTGGACACAGAAAATGAGAGTGCTGGCGCTGCTCTTTGCACGACCAGCGTACAGGCATATTGGAGACTGGGAGGACTAGTATCATCAACCCAAACTGAGCTGTTTGCCATACAACAGGCATTCGCATATGTGATTGCACAAAACACTCAAAATGCAATCATACACACAGACTCAAAAGCTGCACTTCAAATACTAGGACAAAAACAGTGGAAAGATAATGTGGAAATAATTACCACCATTTTGTATCTTGGAGCAGTCGCTAAATGCAAAGGGCTCAACATAACTTTAAACTGGATCCCATCCCATATTGGAATCCCATTAAATGAAAAAGCTGATGAAATTGCTAAATTGGCAACTCGTCATCCAGTGATACATAAAACAATTCAACCCAGCCTAGAGAACATAAAAAACATCATCACCAAAAAACTCTCACATCTCAACAAAGCCTACCTGCACCAGAGAATAGCTGAAGGTTCGCCATCTGCAACATGGTATCTTCAGGCAACCAAATTAGAAAGGTTAAATATCCCAAAAGGAATCCACAGGGAAATAGCAGTTAGGCTATATAGATTACGTCTAGGTTTCGGATGCAACTGGGAGATTGGTGAACCCCGACAGAGAGAGTGCATCTTCTGCCAAACTGTCACAGAAAAGCCATTACTTCACTATCTTCTGGAATGTGAAGCAACCAATGACCTTAGAAGAGCTTTAAGAGTTCTTGAATCATGCAGTGGCCACCCTGAAGCCATCAACACAGCCACTCTCCTGGTCAACAAAGGTGTCCAGCAGCTGGACACCCTCATAAAGACTGTGAAGCAGTATCCTCCCCCGCGATAACAGTTTGATGGTTAAATGCAACCTCAGAATACTGAGAAAAAAAAAATGTACCACTTACGGGCTATTCATGCCCGTGCCACCTCTTGGGTGGCTTAATCTTTATCAATCAATCAATCGACATGCGTTTCTCTCTTGCTCCAGCCTCGCTCCTCTTCACAAGTCAAAGGAAAAATTTTTTCGTTTCGCTTCGCAAGAAAGAAGAAAAACTTAGGATTTTTGTGTTCTTAGGACTTCAAGAAACTATGGAAACTACGATTGCTACCCCGATCACAGCCCCACCCAGGTTGAGTTTAACTCCATGGACCCTTCAACCTCACATGCTGAAAAGCTAGGGTCGGTCTACACTACTCAACTTTCTCCAAGGTAAAGTGGTTTCTTATGTTCTAATTGTAAAGCTAGGTTCCTCCCAAGTGTCGGCGTGTGCCCAGCGCTGTTCCCCACGTGGCCTGTAGACGTTCCAGCTAGGTCATACCTAGGCAGGGCATGTTAGGCTGCCCCAGCCCTATTGTCCGACTATTAATACGGAATTCTTATACACCCTTGCCCTAGCCGCTAGCTTGCCAGAATTATCGTCTGCCGGTTAAGCCCGGGAATTTTATTTATTCAGTATCAACGATGCTAGTTTGCCAGAATTTTGTCTGCCGGTTAAGCCCGGATCCTTTTATGTGGCTCCTAGCTGTGGATTACTAGTCATTTTCGGCTGCCGGTTAGGCCAATTAAATTTTATGCATTTAAATTTTATGAGGCAAGCCACGTGCTGGAGTGCCAGGTTTTTTTTGTCTGCCGGTTAAGCCCGAAAATTATATACAGACATTCTTGTTGCCAGAATTCCAGACATAGTTTGGCCAAAAAAAAATTTCTACGGGTTAGGCATAAAAATTTTAATGCAGCATCCTTCGCCGCCGGATTTTTAGATTTTCGTCTCCCGGTTATGCCCGGAATTTTTTCTATGCAGCCTCTTTCGCCGCATGAATTGTCCCCGCTGCGTGTTTGCCAGACCTTGGCCCGCCGGTTAAGCCTAACAAAACAATTGTTATCGCCATAGTCCCGGTTACCAACATTATCTTCTTGCTGTTATGGAATTCTCATTAGACAGACGAAAAGGCCCCATTATCACCACATTGGAAACTAACCCCGACTGATGTCGTTACAGCTGATCAACAATCAGGAAAAAGGTCACAAGGCTGTTACACGCACAACGAATAAGGAGTACAACATAAGAAGGATCCCGCCGTTTGGCACACCTTTATTAATTTTTTTTTTCCTCATGTCTCTTTTCGTTACATTCTGGAGCTCTCGCCTTCTAGGCACAAGCTGGTCACAGTCTGGGTTTTTTACATCCTACGGGGTCAGAGATTAGGTTTTAATTCCCAGCAATACGATTAGAAGATGTGTTTTACGCACTAAGAGGTTATTCTTTAATACATTATTACATAATTTTCACTCCACATTATTAATAATAACTATATTCGCAAAGGTTAATTAAGGTTATTTGTCGGACATCATCGGAGGACAACACATGATTCGAGGTAATAGATTCCTTCCTATTGTCTGCAGTGGCCTCTATTCTTTTGGGCTGGTTTGGTCTCGGTCATTACACTTATAAACATCTCTGTTACGCTACTTTAAAAAATTACTGTACTACTAGTACTTATAACTCTTATAAAATGTTCGTCTTTCTACAGTCAAACAGTTGTACACAGTTACGATTCTCTCCTCTATATTGTGTGTTACTATGTTTTCCCCTATACTTTTTCCTCCCCGTCACTGAATAACTTCTCTAGAACCTTAATTCGGTCTAAATAATTAAGCTGCTTAGATTTCCCAGTTCGTGCGATTCATCTAGGGGGGAATTCATTAATCCTTAAACAGACCTCAGTAAGATTAGGCGCGCGAGATTCTAGTGACGTGCTAATAGGATTACATTTAGGGTTAAGCTTCTTTCTTAATTTTTGTTGGACCTTAAGTCAAGCGGATTATCCTCATTTAATTCTTATTATTTCCCACAAAGACTCATTATCTCCTTAACGTGGTATTTATCGACAGTTAAATTTTTCTGTTTCCTCGTTGAAGGGTAGTCCACATCTGTTTTCCTGTCTGTTTTTTTTTTTTATTTTCTTTACTTGATGCCTCCCTGTAGGTATTCACTGTAGTCGCACGTTTTCTCCACTATTCAGCTGCCCTTGCTTTTGGTTGATAGACCCAGATTTATTCTATCAGCCGCCCTTGCTATTGGACTGCCAGACCTCATGCCTGCCGGTTAAGCCCGGAATTTAATGCAGGCTCCCTCGCTATTGGATTGCTAGACCTATGTCTGCCGGTTAAGCCCGGAATTCTTATTATACAGCTGCCCTCGCTATTGGACTGCCAGACCTATGTCTGCCGGTTTAAGCCCGGAATTATTAGGCAGCTGACCTCGCTATTGGATTGCCAGACCTAATGTCTGCCGGTTGAGCCCGGAATTATTATGCAGCCGCCCTCGCTATTGGATTGACAGACCTCATCTCTGCCGGTTAAGCCCGGAATTCTTATTATACAGCTGCTTTCGCTATTGGACTGCCAGACCTATGTCTGCCGGTTAAGCCCGGAATTCTTATGCAGCCGCCCTCGCTATTGTATTTGCCAGACCTATGTCTGCCGGTTGAGCCCGGAATTATTATGCAGCCGCCCTCGCTGTTGGATTGACAGACTTATGTCTGCCGGTTGAGCCCGGAATTATTATTTTGACCGCCGGTGTAGCAGGAAGCCCCACCAACAACGACTCCAGAAGCTGGAGATCATTGCAATGGACTCGGTAACAAAAATTTTATACTTTGCTGCTCCGAAATTCTTACGGGACAGACGCAAGGACCATATTTCACCGCACCAGACATGAATATCTCTTTTCCATCCCCCCCCCCCCCACATCCACATACTTATGGAGTCAGTGCCGTCCGGACGCACGCATGTCACAGTCATGATTTAAATGATTTAAATATTAAAGCTACTTAATTTAACTGAAACCATCTTGTCGCGTCCCAATAGGATTACAGTTAAGGGTTTTTGGGGCTTCCTCTTATTTCGGTCATCGGGTTTTTCCGGATCATATTTAAAAATATACTTGGAAGGGTTTTATAATTTTACATTTGTTACTTCTATTTTAATCTATACATTAGATATTGGGAATTACTATAGGTAATTTAGTGCTGTAAGTAATTCTCGGTAGACGCATGCTTCTTCCCACTCATTCTGGGTTTTATTTCTAGAGGTGGCACGGGCATGGTAATTTAATCTCGGGACTTATTGTTGGTTTCTCTTACATTACGTTATCCATTCTCAGTCTTATTTTCAAATTATTCCACGTTCCATTTGTAATTCAGTAAGCATGGGGTTGTTATTTATTCTTTTCTCTCCCTTATTCAATTTCTTTATGGCGTTACTATTGTATGGTCTGTAGGTCCACATAGGTTCGTCGGCATTCCAACTCAAATATTTTTTTTCATTGATCCAAATTCTTCCCCATGCCTTTGCGTCATTCTTCATTGGTAATTATCTTTAGTTAGGCGGCGTTCCATTAGCATTAATCAAGTTGTACATTTCGTTTAAGTTTGACAGCCGGCGGAGATGGTATGACATTGTTGGACTTAAAATATCATGGTGGGGGAAAAAGCCTTGTAGTAGCTATGTCGCCGCCTATTCACTTGCCCCTGTTCCCTTTTTTTTCACACAGGGACGAGAATCCGGTCATCCCACCGTCTCCAGCGAGGAAGAGGACACGGGTGGCCTCCAGGAGAGGACACCAACGTGGAAGAGCACGGACGCAGCCATCAAGGACGCGGGCAAAGCCTACTCGCTATGTTTCCCCCTCTTCGGGGACATCATCTGGGGACTCGGAAGTAGAGGATGAGCATGTACCAAGGATCGGACCAGCAGTAATCGCTGAGGCCGGATCAGCGTCACTACCGACACTAATTTCAGCAGAAGACTGGGCAACGCTACGGGAACTTATCACGCAGGCTCGGGATCCCTCTGTGAACGCGGAAAAACACGACGTTGGAAACAACGTGGATGTCACTGCTGGGCAGCCCTCCCCTATAGTAGGACGACCGCGACAAAGAGCCAAGGGCGACACTTCACGGCGACACGACAGTTCCACCAGCACGTCCACGGACGGTGAGTACCAATTAGAAAGCATGTCCATGCCCCCCATCACCTGGCAGGGGGCACAGCAGGGCACATACATTCCACGGCTCGGTGAACACGTCCCTCATTCCATCAGAGAGAAGGTTTGGGCGGATAGGTACGTGGATCTCAGGGATCTGCTAGGATATGAAAGGGATGCAAGGCGCCGTGCGACGCAACCTGCATCTGCCTCCGACAAGCAAGCATCCGATAAACAGCTACCGCCTCTAACACCGGACCAGTGGGAGCACGCTTTTGACATATATGCAACGATCTACCTAGAGAAGCACCCGGAGGCAGGGCAGGAGCTGTTCACATACGTTAGATATGTAAAAACAATGAAAACGTCCCTCAGAGGTGACTAGATGTGGTACGACGAGGCTTTCAGGTGGGACAGGGAAAGGTCGGGCTGCCCATGGCGAGCTTACAGACTAGACCTGGAACTGAGGTCAGTACAGTGCATACAGCAGGAGGGTATCATGCGTCTTGTCTCGGGGCGAACGTCAAGAAATTTTCAAGACGAGGCACGAGGCCCGGCAGTTCCCCCGGGCTACTGCTACGCTTTCCACACAAAAGGTCAGGCTGCCGACAACCCATTTGTGCGTTTCAACATATTTGCCCACGGTGTTACAAGCGACACCCCGCCTACAATCCATGCTCACAAGTGCACAAAAGATATGGGTATGAGCGGCAACAACGTCGCCCCCCACAGGATAAGTATACACAGAACACCGGAATTACAGACGTCCGTGGACGTACCAACGCCGTTCAACGCAGACGCACTTGATGTTTTACTGGTGGGTTACCCACTACGGGAATACATTGTGAGTGGCTTCAAAAGGGGTTTCCTACTTGGCTTTGAAGGGGCGCGGACCCCTCTCTCTTCAAGTAACCCTTCGGACACGACGGAACGCCCGCATATTGTGGGACCAATGCTAGACAAAGAATTGAGACTGGGACAAATCGCGGGACCTTTTGAGGTCCCACCGCTCCCGAACTTTAAGTGTTCCCCCATAGCTCTGAGAGAAAAATCCACGCCAGGTAAGTTCAGGTTTTTGCATAATCTTAGCTTTCCTTATTCACAACTAAGCGTGAATGCCAACATTCCTAAAGAGTTTTCAACCGTGCACTACTAGAACATCAACGATGCCATCGAGTTGGTTGTCAGGTGTTCGCCAGGGGCGTTCCTGGCAAAGTGTGACATTGCAGAAGCATTTCGGATCGTGCCAGTACACCCGAGCGATTATCATCTCCTAGGTTTTAATTACGGTGGGCGGTACTATTACGAGAAGATGCTGAGTATGGGAGCTGCCTCCTCCTGCAGGATCTTCGAGACTTTTTCAAGTGGTCTGCAATGGATCCTCGAGGAGAAGTTCAACGTGCGAGGTGTTGTGAAGGTACTCGATGATTTTCTCTTCGCCAGCACTTCTTTCAAAGGATGCCTGCGTGACCTGCGGGTGTTCACCGCTCTCTGCGAACGACTGGGGGTTCCCCTGGCGCCACACAAGACTGAGGGACCGTGCACTCGGCTTACGTTCCTAGGCCTCGAATTAGATGCACGTAGGATGGAAACCAGACTCCCAGAGGACAAGCGGACGAAGTACCAGGCAGAAGTAGAGACGGCGATGGGGAAGAAGTCACTTCCCCTGAGAGACCTTCAGTCGATCATAGGAAGGCTGCAATTCGCCACAGCGGTAATTCCAGGAGGACGGGCTTTCCTAAGACGACTGCACGCGCTCACTAGTGGAGTACAGCGTCCCTTGCGTCTATGCTTTCTGGACGCTGAGGCTCAGCTAGACCTTGTAGCCTGGCGCTCCTTCCTCAATACTTTTAACGGTGTTACGGTATTTTTCCCCGATGGAGGATGGGGGTCAGCTGTGTCTCTATCGATGGGCGCGGACGCCTCTGCTGGAGGGTACGGGCTCACACTGGGGGCAGCATGGTTCCGGGGCATTTGGCCAGATTCATGGAAAAGGCTTAGCATAGCCCTGCTGGAGCTTTATCCTTTCTATATGGGTATTGCCGTCTTCGCTCAGGTATTGTCCAACAAGAGACTAGTCTGCAGGTCTGATAATGGCGCTGTGGTAAATGTGCTTTCTTCGCTGTCTGCCAAGTGCCCAATTCTTATGCAAATAGTCAGGCCTCTGGCTGTACTCCTGCTTACGCATAATATAACACTTCTCCCATCACACATTCCCGGCAAGCTTAATACAGTTTGTGATGCCCTTTCACGATTACAGGTACTGCCGCACATGTTCCTCAGGGAAGCGGGCCTCGCAGAGAAACCAGCCGACGTGCCGCACAATTTTCTGCCCCACAACTTCGCAATGCAACTTTGAGGACCCTACTCAATTCACTGCAACCTACAACACGGAGGGCATATCAGGCAAAATGGGCAGAGTACGTGGACTATGTCGCGGGGGAACGGCGTGGGATTCACCCTCTTGATGCCCCAACTTCAACACTTGCAAATTTCCTACAGTCTCTGCTTACGCGGGGTTTGGTCTTCCGCTCGCTGAGCACTTACCTAGCGGCTATAGCTTTCATCTTCAAACTGAATGGTCGAAAGGACCCCACACGTAAATTCGTTGTAACTCAGCTGATAAAAGGGGCAAGAAAAGCTGCACGGCGGTCAACGATACGGCGTCTTCCTGTGACTAGGCGCCTACTACACCGTCTTCTACGATCCCTGGAAAAGTATGTACGTCGGAGCACGATAAAAAGTGCTACAGGGCAATTTTTTCCTTGGCTTTTCACGCATGCCTGCGCCCTGGGGAAGTAGTCTACGCTGCGAACGGCCAACACACTCTCCGGCTAGAACAGGTAACACTTACAAGCACACGACTTGATATACTACTCGGTTCCTACAAACACAATGCGGGTCGCACGCCTACACTATCTTTGAAGGTGAACACCAATAACAGGTACTGCCCGGTCCGAGCCCTCTCAAAATACCTCGCCCTACGGGGTACCGCGCCAGGACCCATTTTCCTCAATGCACACGGCGCCCCTGTGACGAGGCAAGACTTCTCTCGGACGCTCCGAGGCGCCCTGGCCGCTTTGGGTCTTCCTCCCAAAGACTACGCCCCACATTCCTTCCAGATTGGGCGGGCCACGCAGCTGTCACTTGACGGTCATGTACACGACACGATTAAGGCCGTCGGTCGGTGGAGGAGTGACGTTTTTCACTCTTACGTCAGGCAAGATGTCATCATGCTTCCACATTGAAAACATTACGCGGCCAGCAGGCACTTGCCCCTTCGGGGGGGGGGGGGGGGGTCCGGCCAGCTGGCTCTGGGAGCGGGGGTGCAGCGCCGGCCCCTAAGTATTACGCTGTCCGCAGCTACTTACTCTCACTTGTAAGAGTATTGTTAAATTTGTCCTATAGGTGTATTCTACAGCTACTAGTAATTTACCATTTCACATTATGTCTGGGATTGGCGCATTATTTCTGTCATGTGTTAGGCCACCATATGATACTCTATAAGCCCTGATTCTACTTGAAAATTATGTAAACGTTTGCCTTACTTGTACCAATAGTTAATAAGGATTCCGCGTTCTGCAGACCATGTTCTATTTAGTTACCGGATATAAGCATATGTATTAATGTTATTTAAGTCATTGTAGTCAAGTTATACATGTATTTATGCTGTTGTAAAATTATACAAGTTATCCTGTTCATTAACATGGTCTGAAAAAATTATTTATTTGTTTCTACTAAAAAATTAAATAAAATAGGTCCCAATGCTGTCGGTGTCTCATTCCTCCGTTATCAGAAAAATAAACGATTTAAATACTCTTGTCTGCACAGAAAAAATAGATATTATCGCGCTTACCGAAACGTGGAAGAATGTAGAAAATAGAGAACTATTAGCTGAATATAAAATAAATGGATTTAAACTATTTCACACAGATAGGTAGATTAGACGAGGTGGGGGAGTAGCCATATACGTTAGGGACAATTTGAAATGTAGTCTCAAAGAGGGAATCAAGTCTGAGCCACACACAGAAACTATTTGGATAGAATTAAACGAAAAAGCAAATAATATTATAATAGGAGTTATATATAGGCCACCAAATTTAGACAGAATGGAAGCAAAGCATCTATGGGATGAAATATCTAGAACATCTAGATCTAACAGTATTTATGTCATGGGTGACTTTAATTTTAGTGGAATAAACTGGTTGAACAAAACAGGGAATAATGAAGCAGAAGATTTTCTAGAATTAATTGACGATTGCTTTCTTACGCAACACATTAAGGAACCAACGCGGGAAAATAATATTTAGAGTTAGTGTTAACTAACAGGGAAACACAAATTAATGACATCGAAATAGGGAAGAAGCTAGGGAACAGTGATCATAAAGAAATCAGATTTAGCAAAGAATGGAATAGATCTGTAGGAGAAAATTCTGTTAAAGTACCTGATTTTTGAAAAGTTAATTTCATTATTTAAGACATTCAAGAAATTTATTGGGTCAAATAAATTGGAAAGTCTTGGGTATGGGGTGTGGGCCGGTTTTAGAGCTAGACGTGAACATAAGAACAAAGGTAACTGCAGAAGGCCTATTGGCCCATACGAGGCAGCTCCTATCTATAACCACCCAATCCCACTCATATACTTGTCCAACCCGCGCTTGAAACAATCGAGGGACCCCACATCCACCACGTTACGCGGCAATTGGTTCCACAAATCAACAACCCTGTTACTGAACCAGTATTTACCCAAGTCTGTCCTAAATCTAAACTTATCCAATTTATACCCATTGTTTCGTGTTCTGTCTTGTGTTGATATTTTTAATACCCTATTAATATCCCCCATGTTATGTCCATTCATCCACTTGTAAACCACTATCATGTCACCCCTAATTCTTTGCCTTTCCAGTGAATGCAACTTAAGCTTTGTTAATCTTTCTTCATATGAAAGATTTCTAATTTGAGGAATTAACTTAGTCATCCTACGTTGGACACGTTCAAGTGAATTTATATCCATTCTATAATATGGCGACCAAAACTGAACTGCATAATCTAAATGGGGCCTAACCAGAGAAAGATATAGCTTAAGAACCACACCAGGTGTCTTGTTACTAACGCTGTGATTAATAAATCCCAGTGTCCTATTCGCCTTATTACGAACATTCATGCATTGATCCTTTTGTTTTAAATTCTTACTAATCATAACTCCCAGATCCCTTTCGCAATCTGACTTCACAATCTCAACACCATCTAGCTCGTATCTTGTAACTCTATCATCATTACCTAGCCTCAGAACTTTACATTTATCAGCATTAAACTGCATTTGCCAATCCTTTGACCATTTCAAAACCCTATCTATATCAAATTGAAGTGATAGTGAGTCCTCCGAATTAATTTCCCTACCGATTTTCGTATCATCGGCAAATTTGCAAATGTTGCTACTCAAACCTGAATCTAAATCATTTATATATATTATAAACAACAGAGTTCCCAGGACAGAGCCCTGAGGTACTCCACTAACAACATTATCCCACTCTGACTTAACCACATTTATACTAACTCTCTCTTTCCTTTGGAATAGCCATGCCCTAATCCAACTTAATATAGCACCCCCAATACCATGAGTTTCTATTTTTTTAACTAGTCTTTCATGTGGCACTGTATCAAAAGCTTTGCTAAAGTCAAGGTACACAACATCACAATCCTTACCACTATCAACTGCCTCAACTATGCCAGAATAAAAAGTTAGCAAATTTGTTAAACATGAACGGCCATTTGTAAAACCATGTTGCGACTCATTTATTAATTTATGTTTTTCAAGATGGAGACGAATTGTATTTGCAATTATTGACTCAAGTAACTTTCCCACAATAGACATTAGGCTAATTGGCCGATAGTTTGACGCAAGTGATCTATCTCCTTTCTTAAAAATTGGTACCACATTAGCTACCTTCCATGACTCTGGCACTCTGCCTGACCCTATTGATTTATTAAATATGGTAGACAGTAACTCGGAAAGCTCCTCTTTGCATTCTTTAAGCACCCTGGCAAACACTTCATCCGGCCCTGGGGATTTGTTTGGTTTTAGTTTTTCTAATTGTTTAATTACATCCTCCCTGTTAACTGCTAAACTAGTCAACCTGTCCTCATCCCCACCCACATAGACTTGTTCGGCTGAAGGCATATTGTTAAGTTCTTCTTTAGTAAATACAGATATAAAATATTTGTTAAAAATACTACTCATCTCCTTGTCATTATCTGTTATTTGACCTTTCTCAGATTTTAATGGACCTATATTTCCCTAGTCTTAGTTCGATATAACTGAAAAAAACCTTTAGGATTTGACTTTGCTTGCTCTGCTATGCGAACTTTATAGTTTCTTTTTGCTTTCCTAATCTCTTTTTTAACATTTCTAACCAGTTGTATGAATTCCCGTTCTAAACTGGCTTCCCCATTCTTAATCCTTTTGTACCAAGCTCTCTTTTTACCTATAAGGTTCTTTAAATTATTTGTTATCCACTTTGGGTCATTAGTATTCGATCTATTCAATTTGTATGGTATACTACGTTCCTGTGCTTTGTTTAGAATATTCTTAAATATGTTATATATTAAATCCACATCGAAATCCCCTTTTACGTCACCTATCGCTGGGTTCATGTCTCGCTCCAAAACCGGCCCACACCCCATACCCAAGACTTTCCAATCTATTTGACCCAAAAAATTTCTTAGGCTATTAAAATCAGCATTTCGAAAATCTGGCACTTTAACAGAATTTTCTCCTACAGGTCTATTCCATTCTATGCTAAATCTGATTACTTTGTGATCACTGTTCCCTAGCTCACTCCCTATTTCGATGTCATTAATTTGTGTTTCCCTGTTAGTTAACACTAAATCTAAAATATTATTTTCCCGCGTTGGTTCCTTAATGTGTTGCGTAAGAAAGCAATCGTCAATTAATTCTAGAAAATCTTCTGCTTCACTATTCCCTGTTTTGTTCACCCAGTTTATTCCACTAAAATTAAAGTCACCCATGACATAAATACTGTTAGATCTAGATGCTCTAGATATTTCATCCCAGAGATGCTTTGCTTCCATTCTGTCTAAATTTGGTGGCCTATATATAACTCCTATTATAATATTATTTGCTTTTTCGTTTAATTCTATCCAAACAGTTTCTGTGTGTGGCTCAGTTTTGATTCCCTTTTTGAGACTACATTTCAAATTGTCCCTAACATATATGGCTTCTCCCCTTTCTCGTCTAATATATCTCTCTGTGTGAAATAGTTTAAATCCGTTTTTGATATTCAGCTAATAGTTCTCTATTTTCTACATTCATCCACGTTTCGGTAAGTGCAATAATATCTATTTTTTCTGTGCAGACATGAGCATTTAATTCGTTAATTTTATTTCTTAGACTTCTACTGTTAGTGTAATATACCCTAAGTGAATTGTTATTTTGAGGCCCTTTTCTTTCCCTGATCATTTTGCCAATTCTTTTTTCCCATGAACACATATTTTTATTACCTCCTTCCTCCAAATCAATTCCCATACCACTATCTACTAACAGTTTAAACCCAAACAAACACCTCTAATCACTGATTCCAACGAGTTCGCAACAGCAACAACCCCAGCCCAGGATAGATGCACCCCATCACGAGCATACATTTCATTTCTTCCATAGAAGTGTTCCCAGTTGTCTATGAAAGATATTGCATTTGATTTGCAATATCTTACCAGCCTGCAATTGACCCCAAGTGCCCTCGACATCCATTCATTTCCCACTCCCTTTCTTGGAAGAATATGATCGGGATTCACACATATGATCCACATATGATCGGGATTCCATCCTTGCTCCTAACTAATTCAATGGCTGTCCTGAATCTCTGTATTAGTTCCTCACTCCTAACTCGTCCAACATCATTAACCTCTGCACTAATACAAATAATGGGTTTGTTCCCATTTCCCGTCATAATATCTTTCATGTTTCCAACAATATCACCAATACCAGCTCCCGGATAACAAACCCTTAACCTGTTTCCTGTATCTCTGGCATAAAACGTTCTGTCTAAATACCTCACCTGGGAATCTCCCACAAACAAAATTCGGTTCCGTACCTCCTTAACTTTCTGAGTAGCCTGAGGGGCCTGCGCTCCGCCGCTCCTCGCTGGTTTCCGTTCCGATTGAACTGCAGGCTCACCACAGCACTCGTCCTCCAACACGGCAGATGAATTTGCTGTCCTTAGTGTGAGGAGATGGTTCACCAGCTCACTTACAATAGTGCTCTTATGCCTGTGGGAGCCAGTACACTTGTTAAGTGCACTTGTTAAGTGGGCGGACTTAAGTTTGGTAACCAGCAACCGAAACATCTAGTGTTTGGGCTCATGTGAGAGCCCCAGTCCTCAGCAGTCCAGAAATGTTACCCTGGCCGGAGTAACACGTCTGTGGACAGTGCTAGAGCTGATAGCATCATCTCCTTGTATGGCATGAGGCGAGACTCAACTTTGCGCGGGAACAGCTAGGCCGCAGGCGTGGGTGAGCTGTGGGCCTCCCGCGCTCGCTAGCCACTTGAGTCGTTGTCATGGAAACAGCCGCCATCTTAGTAAACATCTTGAGCCGCCATGTTGGTCGGCCATCTTGGAGTTGCCCTAGGGGCTATGCTACACCGTCGCTGATTGGATGAGAGGGGTAGGCCGCTGTATGCCTTCCTCTCATTGGTTATTTCGAGGAGGACGCAGGGATCGCCGGTGTAAGCATCATTCTGAACCCAGCTGCCACCTTGTCAAGATGCGTCCTGTACTCAATTCGGCTAAATTGAAGTATAGGGCGCCGTGGTGGCTGGACTACCCAACTGCTTCACCTACGACAGCGGTCGTCACAGAATCCGGCCGAAGTCGTCGCTTGGAGGGGAGAAAGACATTGTGTACAGTGGGTAGAGGTACAGTGATCTGGGATCGTGGGGTAATGTGCATACGAGCAGTAATGGACTCGTAGATCCCATACCAGTGATGATTAGACTTGCTAGTGCTCTGTAGCAGTCGATGGGAACGGGGAAATTCGTGTCAGTGTTAAGGCAGATTTCCCATGTTTGTGTGAGACGCTATCGTTGTGCGCGTCACCTGGGTACGAACGCTTCACTTCACCGGTGGGTCGAGGGTGTGAACTCAGCCGTGTTGAGTGGGAGGGGTTCGAGTGCGTGCCAATTGTACGAAAAAATACCATGTAAGGTACTATCGCCGCCTACCGCTGCCCTGAGCGAGCCAGCCACCGGAAGCGGGGTGCCTGAAGTATGGGAATGGTGTGTAGCCGGCAGTGTGAATGAGTAAGTACTTATGTGTGTATTTCTGGTGATCAGTTAGTCTCTAAAAGCTTGAATTCGAGGTCAAGTGTTCCATCACATTGTCACGCAGCACCTGTGGAGGTGGAGTGAAGTGTGGGCGAGGAGATAATCATCCTTGTTGTCATCTTGTCAGGCCAGAGGGACTTACGTCTGGTGTACATAGACGTACAGTGTGTGTGTGTGGGTACACACGGGAACAGAGTATACATAGATTTGTCAAGGACTGAGAGGATGTCCATGTAATAATTATATTATTCCATTGTGGTAATAATTTTTGATCGTCCGTGGGACGGAGTGATATCATTTCCATGTGTGGTCTTGCAGGTGTGGAATTCCAACACTGAGCGCTCAGGTATGTGTAACGCCAGTGATTCCTGGCAATGATTATTGTGGAGTGTACCACAGTGTGGTTTTAATTTCTTGTATTGTTCCCAGGGCCGTGACAAGTGTGATTTATATTTATATATATATGTATTAACGTAATTTTGGTAGAATTTGGTGAGTGACGAGGCTGTCTGGAGAGACCGCCACCGCTCTGTCGAGTAAGGTAACTCTCGAGAGTATTTATCGACATGCGTGATCGATAAATCACTCACCCATGTGATTTAAGGAGTGTGAGATCTCCTTAGTGTTCCCAATAACGTTTGATAGCTGTAGGCTACATGTGTCAGCAGTAATTATATATATATATATATATATATATATATATATATATATATATATATATATATATATATATATATATATATATATATATATATATATATATATATATATATATATATATATATATATATATATATATAATCATAGTGTCACGGTGCCCAGTGTTATTGTGTCATTTACTGTGTAGTGATTGAAATATATTGACCTATGTTCTAGGGGTTATTGAGAGCACTGGGGTCATTTGCAACAGTAAGTAAGTAAGTAAGTGTTGTGCTGTATTCTAATACTTGTAAATTAGAGTACTTGCCGTGTGTGTTATTGCAGAGGGGTTGTTATTTGATGGTGATTGTTGCTAGTGTTGAGCATCACCGTATGTGATTGCAGTTCAGTAAAGTCATTGTGGGGCAGTGTTCTAGAGGGTTCATGTTCTGTATGTTATTTTACTAAATTCTGCAGTATTGTCATTGCAACCGGATTGTAACGTAAAGATTGTGTGTACTGGGGTACACATATATTCTCCTGTTATCTGGTAGGACATCGAAGTCCAGTATTCAGTGAGGTGATTGCGAGGCAATTAATATAACGTAACCAAGGGAACGCCCATTGCTTTAAGAGAATTTGTTCTTTGACAATTTGAGTAACGTAGAATACGTTTGGGTTAATTTACTTTCCTGCAAGCAGCTACGGTAGTCTCGAGGAGCCTAGCCATCAGCCAGATAAGAATTAGAGTATTGTCTGTCGTAATTAACGGTCAGTGGGCCGGGTAATTGACGTGTTTCAGGAAGTCAAAGTAATTAACCTCGATCCTTGTTTGATCAACTCACACGAAGGCTATATTGTTCCATTAACGTAACGTCGTTATTTATCTGCCCGGAGGTACCGGCACTTGATTGACTCGTGGGAAGAGTAACGTCATTTTAGAATAACGTAAACGTGGGGCTAATTACTGTTATTAGCCACCTGAATTGGTCTGAGTATGGAAGGCTTAGACGGAATTCATACCTTAATGTAAATTGCTGAGCCAGTGTGAAAGGTTGCGTATTTTAATTGATTATTGATCTTGATTATTGATTATTAATTATATTTTAATTGATTATTGATTATTGATCTTGAGGATAGTAATTAATTACTCTAAAGGTAATCACGAATGATTACCGTTCTCTTAGCACTTTGGACATTGTAAATCAGAGTTTACCATCGCTGAGTGATTAGTAACCGATTAACGTAAATTAACGTAACTAGTAAAGAGATTAATCAGCTGTCTGATCTTGAGGATAGCTGATTGATCTTGAGGATAGTAATTAATTACTCTAAAGGTAATCACGAATGATTACCGTTCTCTTTGCACTTTGGACATTGTAAATCAGAGTTTACCATCGCTGAGTGATTAGCAACCGATTAACGTAAATTAACGTAACTAGTAAAGAGATTAATCAGCTGTCTGGTAGTACAGGGATTAATGAGATTTTCTCACTGAATGCTCGACGGGTAGAGTGTTGTGTAATTTCTGCGTTACTAGTGACAGTTGTTAGAGTTATTAATTTAACGTAAATGTTACCTTGTTATTAACGTAAATGCTATTGGTATTGATTGTTGATCGTCCGTGGGACGGAGTGTTAACGTAAGGATTAATTTGAGGAAGGGTGCTGGAGTTGCCAGTGAACCCATTAGTTATTGTTGTCATTGAAAGACTACTGATTTGATTGCATTGCAACCGCTATTGCAGGTGTAGACTGCACTAAGGCGTAGAACAGTTAGGAGGTTACTGGAGACGTGTTTCAGAACCTACTGTGTCATTTGTTGTAATTGTGATTATAGATCTGTTAGTTCTTGCTTGCTTGTTGATTCCTCTGTGGTCACGCTTATGTTCGAGTTAGTTCATTATGCAGCCCGAGGGGCTGGTGTCTAGCTGTCATTGATAGTGTCACAGGAAGGATTTCGAGTAACATCATTGACATTTCTTTTTGTTTTGTTGTAGTAGTTAGTACTTTATTGAATAAACTAAGTTGTTATGGTTAACACTGTCTTTTCGTTACACCCCCACACATTATTATTGTTATGCAAATGTTCACACTCGACTAATAAAATTGTGACTAATTCTGAGCTTTGGATCAAATATACGGCACCACCTACTTGACCTACTCGTTAGATTCGCTTTGGCGAATGGCGAAGGTCGTCGGCCTAGTGGAGGGGATTTCAATTTTCATTGGGGTCTCGGCGTTTGCTCGCGCCTAGTCAATTGTTCATACATGGTCCCAAAGTGAGGAATGAGCTGCTTACTACACTGGTGTGTTAGCTAAGCAAGTCCTTCCTCAGGCGACCTAATTGAATATCACGACAGGAATAAAGGTTAAAGAATAAAGAAAATTCTTAGAAATTTTCCGAGCTCAATTCCTTATACCAATTACATTTTATTCCAAACTTCTCACAAGTTACAACACAAAAACTCTCACATCATGACGCCCAACGTGGGGCCGTAGACTTTTGATTCATAATCAGAAAAGTAAGACTCATCAAGTTGAGAAACCTATGAAGAAAGGTGTGCAGAACATTGCAGAACAATATTGCTGTGGGTGTGTTTGTTGTCGGTTAGCAAGATTAGGTACACACACACCACACACACAGAATGGATGATTATTATAGGGATAAGTACATAGATCTGTATGTAACTAGGTATGGCGTGCTGCCAAAGGATAGAAACATTCGCACAGATGAGGAATGTAGGCAGTATGTTGAGGAGCATAAGGCCTATGTACGGCGTCTGCGCCTAGAAAGAGCAAACAGAAGTGATCTAGGGGACAAGGGAGTTCCCCTAGCCGACCGTGGTATAGTCGGTATGTCAGGGGGTGTGGGATTGAGTCCACCCCAGGAGAAGGAAGGGGAGTCGCGACCCCAGCCTAGGCTAAGGACTGATTCCTTGGGCCACAGAAACGTTTTGTTAGAAGTAGTCAATCAGATACCAGAACAACCTCTCAAGAGGGGGACTGAACAACCCCAGGAGGAAATGACTTTACAGTACCTAGCAGCTCAAGCTGATGGTTTTAAACTGCAAGGAGTTAATAAGGCCAAGTTCGTGGCCATCATGTGGAATGCCCACCACGAGAGATTGACTAGATTGGAAATTGCAGGAGTGCAATCCCAGGCAAGGACGGGGAGTCAAACCCCTCTTGCCGCGCCAAGCTCAGAGGTACCGGCGCTGGAAGTAGAGATACCTCCTCTATTGCCAAGAGAGGAGAAGATCGATCCTAGGGATGCATACCTAGATCGATGTGTGACGAAGGTTGAAAGGTTTACTCAAGCTCCAAGTAAGGGAGCCAAACCTAAAGAAAGTAAGTCTAAGGGACACCAACAGAAACCCAAGGTTAAGGGACCCAGGTGTTTCACATGCAACATGACAGGTCACCGAGCAGCTAAGTGCCCGAGCAGCACTAGGCTTAAGACTAAGAAGGTGACCAAGGTGCAAGTTACAGGCATGAGTACCGTGGGAGGTGATGCCCTAAGGCACACACTCGAGTTAACTGATGTTAACTGATGAATAGAATTCCTAACACTGATGTGTCCGAATTCAACTCAAACCTTAGAAATCTAATACTTGATAACAGACTGAACAAAAACCACCTAATTATCGCAGGGGACTTTAATATTGACCTCTGCGAGCCAGAACACCCTACTGCTGTTAGCTTCCTCAACTGTATGAATTCCTGCTTCCTCATACCCTTAATCACTAGACCTACTAGAATCACTGATAGCACTGCCACGACTCTAGATCACATCTGGACCAATATAACCTCTCCGCTTACTTCAGGTATAATCACCGATAGCACTTCAGACCATTACCCCACATTTCTCTTAACTAACATTAGCAAACCACCTCTTGAGTCAAGAGAGATACGTTTTAGACTACACAATGAAACTGCTATAGACAATTTTATAACTGCTACTGATAATGTCAACTGGGAGTCCGAGTTAGGTAACATAGAGGACATCAACCTAGCAGTTCAATCTTTTCTTCAAAAAACTCTTAGCCTTTATAATACCCACTGTCCTATGCTTACAAAACAAGTCACAACCAAAAGGCTTAACAATCCCTGGCTTACAAAGGGAATACTTAAATCTATTAATAAAAAACATGACCTTGAGAAAAAGTATAGGTTAGGAATTGTCTCCAAAGAATTCTCAAAGAATTACTCATTATTGCTATCTAAGATAGTTAGACGAGCCAAAACTAAAAACTACGAAGATAAATTTACCCAAATAAAGAGCAACATTAAACAAACATGGAAAACAATTTCACAAATATTGGGATCAAAGAAGTCTTTAAATAACAAACCGACTCTCCTGTCTAATAACGATGGTCAGCTTTCAGCCTCTGATTCTGCTATTGAGTTCAATAGGTTCTTCTCTTCCATTGGTTCATCCCTTGCTAATGATATTCCATCTTCCAGTACTGACATTAAGGACTATCTTACAGGGAACTATCCCCAGTCTCTGTACCTAAAGCCTATTAATTCCATTGACGTCAATGATATAATCCTTTCCCTTAAAACCAAGTCTGGTGTCCTTGAGGAGATACCAACTTTAATCTACAAAAAAGCCTCCAGATCTTTAGCCCCTGCTATTGCTTTGCTCTTCAACAAGTCACTTGAACTCCAAACCTTTCCAGATATTCTAAAAAAAAGCGAGAGTAACGCCTGTCCACAAATGTGGTGATCTCACAGATGTTAACAACTACAGACCTATATCAATCCTGCCAAACTTGTCAAAAATTTTTGAAAAACTAATCTATAAGCAGCTTTACTCATATCTAGCCAAACTCAATATACTTAGCCCTTGCCAATATGGCTTCAGGCCCAAAAAAAGCACTAACGATGCACTTATTAGTATGCTTAACTCGATTCATACAGCTCTTGATAAAAATGAGTTCCCTGTTGGGTTATTTTTGGACCTGCGTAAAGCTTTCGATACTGTCAACCACCAAAACCTTCTTCTTAAATTACATCATTATGGTGTCAGAGGACACTCCCTACAATACCTCAAATCCTACCTTACTGACAGGCTCCAATGTGTTTCTGTGAATAATACAATTTCTCCCACCCTACCCATCAACATTGGTGTTCCCCAGGGCAGCATACTTGGCCCTCTCCTCTTTCTCATCTACATTAATGACCTTCCAAATGCCTCCCAACACCTCAAACCAATCCTATTTGCTGACGACGCAACCTTCATTTACTCCAGTCCTGATCCCCTTGCTCTAAATGCCACAGTAAATACTGAGCTAAATAAAGTCCATCTGTGGCTAACTGCCAACAAACTCACCCTTAACATTGACAAAACTTTCTATATTCTGTTTGGCAATAAATCCTCTAATCAAATAAATCTCAAAATAAACAATACCCAAATTTGTAACAAATTAGATGGCAAATTCCTTGGCATTCTCATTGACCACAAGCTGAATTTCCAGGGACACATTCTAAACATATCAAAAAAAGTTTCAAAAACTGTGGGCATTCTTTCTAAGATCAGATATTATGTACCACGCCCTGCCCTGGTGACTCTCTATTACTCCCTTATCTATCCATATCTCAACTATGGTATTTGTGCTTGGGGCTCTACTACCCAAAATCACTTACGTCCTCTAATTACTCAACACAAAGCTGCTATTAGGACAATATCCAATTCTGGCCCCAGACATCACTTGGTACCCCTACTCAAATCCCTGAATATGTTAGACATTAAGTCACTGCACATTCTCTCATGTGTATTATACATATATAAAACGCTAAACTGTAATGCCAATCCTGATCTCAAAAGCTTCATAGAAGGTTGTAACAGAACCCATGAGCACCACACCAGAAATAAATACAGTTTTGATATTCCTAGAGTACGACTTAATCAAACCAGAAATGCTCTACAAATCAAGGGGCCCAGAATGTGGAATGACCTTCCCAACCATGTTAAAGACAGTACCTCTCTCAACCAGTTTAAGTTAAAAACGAAGCTATACCTAATAAATTCCCTGTAACCTACCTTACCTCTCTATTGTCAACCCATGTATGTTTTTTTTTTTTTTTTGTTTTTCAAATCAACGCTGTTTTAATGTAATTTTCTGTAATAATTTGTAATTGTATTTATGCTGTTTTTTCAACAATGTTCCCCCCTCTTTTACCCCTATTTTTATTTGTACTCAACGCATTTTTTTCTTTTTACCCATTAGTTTTAAGCTTTAGTCAGTAGTGTTTTTTCCTGCCCGAAACTCTTTGCGTAATAGTGGCTTTAGGCATTGTATATACTAGCTTTATCTATAAAGCCAACAAACTTTGTAAAATCTCTTTATGTACGTACCTTTGCCTAAATAAAAATTATTATTATTATTATTATAACTAGAGGAAGAGTTCATGGGCAATGGACGAGTGTAATTCGAGACCGGGGTGCTACAGTTAACATGGTCAGGAGCAGTTTGGTTGAGCCTGAGAGTAGAACAGGGCCGAACCCTCCGTGTCCAGTTCCCAGATGGCACTGGTAAGGACATGGAAGAAGTGTCCGTGTTGGTAGACACCCCATATATCAAAGGTAAGATCAAAGTTGCACTAAGTAGAAAGGCAGTGTATGGACTTTTGATAGGTAATACTCCTGGTATAGAGAACCAGGTGGGTCTGTCCTGTGGAAATGACCCAGAGGAAACAGGAACAGGTGAGAGGAAGGTTAAACCCGCTGGCGTTGACACCAAGCGTCAGCCGGCCGGTCGAGCAGAGATCACCGCTGCCCAGACAGAAGAAGAGAAGCAGCAGGTGAAAGGAAACCGGAGCCGTCCTCCTCTCCCTATTGCACAGAAAACGAGAACTGACTCAGAGGGACTCAGATGGGTCTCACCAGCTTACGGCGATGTCACACGGCCGCCAACTGAGGAAGTCATGGTCGCCTCTTGTCAGGCGAAAGATCAGGTGCATGAGGTAAAAGGAAAAAAGAGCAATTTTCCTTTTTTCATTTCACAGAAAACGGAGTGAAACGCCCAGTGAGACGGGTGTGGCCTGGATCAGGTGATCCCGTCACGACCTGTCAACCAGCCAGACCCGCGAGGGTTAACACCACACAGGAGAGTAAACGTCTGCTTGATGTTACCAGTGGTGAGGCTAAGGTAGCTGTGGTTCCAACAAGTGAAGTGGATATTCTGGACCAATCGTTCAGGCTGTGGGAAGATCGCTCAGACAAACGAACGGTCGCTGAGAGATTGAATAACGAGCAGGTCAATGACCCAGTGCTCAGTGAGGGGCGAGGTTTGACAGCTGCTGAAGAGGCCTCAGCCCAGTCAACTCAGTCGGTAGAGCAACCCGGTCTGAGAGTGACAGACAGACAGGAAGAAAGACCCTGTCACCTGGAAGTCATGACACTCTGCTAACTGTCGGAATTGTGTCGGTAGGGTAGGGAACGTGTTGAGTCTGTACTTCATTGGTAAGTCCATTCCAGTGTGCTACCCATTGTGTCCAGTATGACACAGACCTGTGGGGCAAGAGTGTGAAGGGACTGAGGAAGGGAAGCTGCGAGGCGTTGAGCCAGCTTAACCTGGACCCAGAACCTGAGCACGACCGCACTACGGTCAGGAAGTACCACCCTGGACGAGCCAGTGACATCAAATCTTGTCCCGCCAGCCACCGACGTCCACAGAAAACGGATGAATCACCACCACCCAGCCGCCGTGCACTTAAGAGCACAAGTGTAAGTGGCTGGTGATTTAGATGAAATTTTCCTCCGGGAAATTTTATCTTCTGGTAAGAGGTTATGTGAGGAGATGTTCACCAGCTCACTTACAATAGTGCTCTTATGCCTGTGGTAGCCAGTACACTTGTTAAGTGCACTTGTTAAGTGGGCGGACTTAAGTTTGGTAACCAGCAACCGAAACATCTAGTGTTTGGGCTCATGTGAGAGCCCCAGTCATCAGCAGTCCAGAAATGTTACCCTGGCCGGAGTAACACGTCTGTGGACAGTGCTAAAGCTGATAGCATCATCTCCTTGTATGGCATGAGGAACAACTTTGTTCAACTTTACTCAACTTTGCACAGGAACAGCTAGGCTGCAGGCGTGGGTGAGCTGCGGGCCTCCCGTGTTCGCTAGCCACTTGAGTCGTTGTCATGGAAACAGCCGCCATCTTAGTAAACATCTTGAGCCGCCATGTTGGTCGGCCATCTTGGAGTTGCCCTTGGGGCTATGCTACACCGTCGCTGATTGGATGAGAGGGGTAGGCCGCTGTATGCCTTCCTCTCATTGGTTATTTCGAGGACGCGGGGATCGCCGGTGTAAGCATCATTCTGAACCCAGCTGCCACCTTGTCAAGACGCTTCCTGTACTCAATTCGGCCAAATTGAAGTATAGGGCGCAGTGGTGGCTGGACTACCCAACTGCTTCACTTCCTGCTTCACCTACGATAGCGGTCGTCACAGAATCCGGCCGAAGTCGTCGCTTGGAGGGGAGAAAGCCATTGTGTACAGTGGGTAGAGGTACAGTTACAGTGATCTGGGATCGTGGGGTAATGTGCATACGAGCAGTAACGGACTCGTAGATCCCATACCAGTGATGATTAGACTTGCTAGTGCTCTGTAGCAGTCGATGGGAACGGGAAAATTCGTGTCAGTGTTAAGGCAGATTTCCCATGTTTGTGTGAGACGCTATCGTTGTGCGCGTCACCTGGGTACGAACGCTCCACTTCACCGGTGGGTCGAGGGTGCGAACTCAGCCGTGTTGAGTGGGAGGGGTTCGAGTGCGCGCCAATTGTACGAAAAAATACCACGTAAGGTACTACCGCCGCCTACCGCTGCCCTGAGCGAGCCAGCCACCGGAAGCGGGGTGCCTGATGTATGGGAATGGTGTGTAGCCGGCAGCGTGAATGAGTAAGTACTTATATGTGCATTTCTGGAGATCAGTACCATTACAGTTCCTGTAATGGTACAGGAACTTAAGGTAAAGGAAATAAGTAAGAGGAGAAGGGAGGAGAGTAGGGGTGCAGCAACAGAGTAGGTCTCATGCCCACGAACGCCAGCCAGAAGAAGAACGCTCCCAGCGACCAGCTTAGGCCTCCCGCATGTGGTGGTGCCGGAAGGAGCCTAATTGATCGTGCAGCTAAGCACATTAAAAATCTTCCCCCATGCAACGTATTGTTACTTTATAAATGATTAAAGTATTAGTAAACATAGTTGGTGCCTATGTTGTTATTTAATAATCAGCCCCAGCTCAGACTTTAAATGCTCTTTGAGAAACAAGAATAGTCTTACGTCTGGCAGGGAAGATACAAACAATTTCAGCTCGTGATGCGTTCAACTATACTATAGGAAAGTTTAATAACTCAATTTTGACCTCTGGTTTTTACTGAAGAACCCAAGGTCGTAACATGGGCCAAGCGGGCCCTCAGGGTCAGACTGTAGAGGTGAGCCAAGCGGGGCCTCAGGGTCAGACTGTAGAGGTGAGCCAAGCGGGCCCTCAGGGTCAGACTGTAGAGGTGAGCCAAGCGGGTCCTCAGGGTCAGACTGTAGAGGTGAGCCAAGCGGGGCCTCAGGGTCAGACTGTAGAGGTGAGCCAAGCAGGCCCTCAGGGTCAGACTGTAGAGGTGACCCAAGCGGGGCCTCAGGGTCAGACTGCAGAGGTGAGCCAAGCGGGCCCTCAGGGTCAGACTGTAGAGGTGAGCCAAGCGGGCCCTCAGGGTCAGACTGTAGAGGTGAGCCAAGCGGGCCCTCAGGGTCAGACTGTAGAGGTGAGCCAAGCAGGCCCTCAGGGTCAGACTGTAGAGGTGAGCCAAGCAGGCCCTCGGGGTCAGACTGTAGGGGTGAGCCAAGCGGGCCCTCAGGGTCAGACTGTAGAGGTGAGCCAAGCGGGGCCTCAGGGTCAGACTGTAGAGGTGAGCCAAGCGGGCCCTCAGGGTCAGACTGTAGAGGTGAGCCAAGCGGGCCCTAAGGTTCAGACTGTAGAGGTGAGCCAAGCGGGGTCTCAGGGTCAGACTGTAGAGGTGAGCCAAGCGGGCCCTCAGGGTCAGACTGTAGAGGTGAGCCAAGCGGGTCCTCAGGGTCAGACTGTAGAGGTGAGCCAAGCAGGCCCTCGGGGTCAGACTGTAGAGGTGAGCCAAGCGGGGCCTCAGGGTCAGACTGTAGAGGTTAACCAAGCGGGCCCTCGGGGTCAGACTGTAGGGGGTGAGCCAAGCGGGCCCTCAGGGTCAGACTGTAGAGGTGAGCCAAGCAAGGCCTCAGGGTCAGACTGTAGAGGTGAGCCAAGCGGGCCCTCAGGGTCAGACTGTAGAGGTGAGCCAAGCGGGCCCTCAGGGTCAGACTGTAGAGGTGAGCCAAGCGTACCCTCAGGTTCAGACTGTAGAGGTGAGCCAAGCGGGCCCTCAAGGTCAGACTGCAGAGGTGAGCCAAGCGGGCCCTCGGGGTCAGACTGTAGAGGTGAGCCAAGCGGGCCCTCGGGGTCAGACTGTAGAGGTGAGCCAAGCGGGCCCTCAGGGTCAGACTGTAGAGGTGAGCCAAGCGGGCCCTCAGGGTCAGACTCTAGAGGTGAGCCAAGCGCTCCTCGGGGTCAGACTGTAGGGGTGAGCCAAGCAGGCCCTCAGGGTCAGACTGTAGAGGTGAGCCAAGCGGGCCCTCAGGGTCAGACTGTAGAGGTGAGCCAAGCGGGCCCTCAGGGTCAGACTGTAGAGGTGAGCCAAGCGGGCCCTCAGGTTCAGACTGTAGAGGTGAGCCAAGCGGGCCCTCAGGTTCAGACTGTAGAGGTGAGCCAAGTGGCCCTCAGGGTCAGACTGTAGAGGTGAGCCAAGATTGCTGCCCCAAATCTATGTAAATGACCTACTTGGGTTAACTTCCTCATACATGACAATATATGCAGAGAGAACATTAAGTAACCACTATGGGGAGCCAGGTGCTGCAGGAAGACCTTGGCATTCACCAGGAGTGAGCACACAGGTGGCTATAAGAGTTAAACAAAACAAGTGTAAGGTAATTATAAGACTCAGAAACACTGACAGACTCGGGGTTATCTTGAGAGATGGTTATCTTGAGATGATTTCCGGGCTTAGTGTCCCCGCGGCCCGGTCCTCGACCAGGCCTCCTTTTTTGTTACACATCCCCAGGAAGCAGCTGTCTAACTCCCAGGTACCTATTTACTGCTAAGTGAACAACAGGCCTAAAGAAACTCTGCCTATTTGTTTCCGCCTCCACCGGGGATCAAACCCAGAACCTTAGGACTACGAATCCCGAGCGCTGTCCACTCAGCTGTCAGTCCCCTATCAGGGGTGAACACACCATCAGCACTAACACCAGAATTACTCGGAAGCAGGATAACATCGGAGTTATATGGGAAGCTGGCAGATATGAATGGTATTTACCAATTTAAACTGTTTCTTTCAAGACACTTTGCTCTTCCTACATTAGATCTGTACCAGAGCATGCAGCACCAGCATGGAATCCGCACCTCTGTTATGAACTTTATGTTATGTCTTTCCAAATAACTTTCATATCTATTTTATAAAGATTAGGTCAGCAAATTCCTTACTAATATTAAATTTGGGGTAGTTTAATTTAAATAAATATACTATTAAGTTATGTAAGTAATTAAATTAAATTCTTACCTACTAAACTAAATTATTTAAATAATCGTAATATATATATATGATATAATATATAATAATATATATTGAATATATATGCTTATATTCATTGAATATAAGCATTGAATGCTTATATTCGTCGAGCGCTTACCCACTGCTCTGAATGGAGCAACGTGAGTAGAGAGTTTGAAAGAGTAACTCAAGTATTGGTGAACAACTTATATAGCAACGCGGAAATAAACGCTGCTATAAGAAGACACTTGGACCGTTGGTATAATCCAGAACCAAGAACAGAAACCACAATACCTCCAATAAAATTATATTACAAATCAACTATGCACAGTGAACATATAAAAGAGGAAAGAATAATGAAAGAAATAATCCGTAAAGGAGTAAAAAGCACTACTCCTAACCAAAACATAAACCTGATAATATTCTACAAAACCAAGAAGACTTCCGAACTCCTTATCAAAAACAGCCCGAAGCCGACGGAGAACCCTCTACAGCAGTCAAGCGTTTTATACAGGTACACTTGCCCCCACGAAGGATGTAACCTTCAATCAAAGTACATAGCTATGACGTCGACCAAGCTGACGAGGCGTTTGACATGCCATCTTCAATCCGGTGCCCCTAGGAATCACATGAGACAAGCCCATGATATCACTCTAACAGGAGAAATGTTGAACAAAAATACCTGTATAATAGACAAAACCTAAGATGCAAGAAGATTACAAATTCTTGAAGCAATTCACATAAGAATAGAACAACCTACCATGAACACCCAAATCACGGAACTATTTACTCTACCCACCATGAGAGTGAGGACAAGACCAGAACATAACGATGCCAACACAGAAGACAATGTCCAACATAACAGGCCAATTACACTGGATTAATCTTTGTATGTAGATAGGAGCTGCCTCGTATGGGCCAATAAGCCTTCTGCAGCCTTAGGTAGGTTTAGGTGTCGTTGATTGGTGGTTGTAGCTATTTCAGGAGCGCTGGTGGTGCAGTTACCTCTATTCTTATATATATATATATGTCGTACCTAGTAGCCAAAACTCACTTTTCAGCCTACAATGCAAGGCCCGATTTGCCTAATAAGCCAAGTTTTCATGAATTAATTGTTTTTCGACTACCTAACCTACCTAACCTAACCTAACCTAACTTTTTCGGCTACCTAACCAAACCTAACCTATAAAGATAGGTTAGGTTAGGTTAGGTAGGGTTGGTTAAGTTCGGTCATATATCTACGTTAATTTTAACTCCAATAAAAAAAAATTGACCTCATACATAATGAAATGGGTAGCTTTATCATTTCATAAGAAAAAAATTAGAAAAAATATATTAACTCAGGAAAACTTGGCTTATTAGGCAAATTGGGCCTTGCATAGTAGGCCAAAAAGTGAGTTCTGGCTACTAGGTACGACATATATATATATATATATATATATATATATATATATATATATATATATATATATATATATATATATATATGTCGTACCTAATAGCCAGAACGCACTTCTCAGCCTACTATGCAAGGCCCGATTTGCCTAATAAGCCAAGTTTTACCGAATTAATAAATTTTTTCTAATTTTTTTCTTATGAAATGATAAAGCTACCCATTTCATTATGTATGAGGTCAATTTTTTTTTATTGGAGTTAAAATTAACGTAGATATATGACCGAACCTAACCAACCTTACCTAACCTAACCTAACCTATCTCTATCGGTTAGGTTAGGTTAGGTAGCAGAAAAAGTTAGGTTAGGTTAGGTAGGTTAGGTAGTCGAAAAAACATTAATTCATGAAAACTTGGCTTATTAGGCAAATTGGGCCATGCATAGTTGGCTGAGAAGTGTGTTCTGGCTATTAGGTACGACATATATATATATATATATATATATATATATATATATATATATATAATGTCGTACCTAGTAGCCAGAACTCACTTCTCAGCCTACTATTCAAGGCCCGATTTGCCTAATAAGCCTAGTTTTCCTGAATTAATATATTTACTATAATTTTTTTCTTATGAAATGATAAAGCAACCCTTTTCTCTATGTATGAGGTCAATTTTTTTTATTGGAGTTAAAATTAACGTAGATATATGACCGAACCTAACCAACCCTACCTAACCTAACCTAACCTATATTTATAGGTAAGGTTAGGTTAGGTAGCCAAAAAAAGCTAGGTTAGGTTAGGTAGGTTAGGTAGACGAAAAAACATTAATTCATGAAAACTTGGCTTATTAGGCAAATCGGGCCTTGAATAGTAGGCTGAGAAGTGCGTTCTGGCTATTAGGTACGACATTATATATATATATATATATATATATATGTCGTACCTAGTAGCCAGAACTCACTTCTCAGCCTACTATTCAAGGCCCAATTTGCCTAATAAGCCAAGTTTTCCTGAATTAATATATTTACTATAATTTTTTTCTAATGAAATGATAAAGCAACCCTTTTCTCTATGTATGAGGTCAATTTTTTTTTATTGGAGTTAAAATTAACGTAGATATATGACCGAACCTAACCAACCCTACCTAACCTAACCTAACTTATATTTATAGGTAAGGTTAGGTTAGGTAGCCAAAAAAAGCTAGGTTAGGTTAGGTTAGGTAGGTTAGGTAGACGAAAAACCATTAATTCATGAAAACTTGGCTTATTAGGCAAATCGGGCCTTGAATAGTAGGCTGAGAAGTGCGTTCTGGCTATTAGGTACGACATATATATATATATATATATATATATATATATATATGTCGTACCTAATAGCCAGAACGCACTTCTCAGCCTACTATTCAAGGCCCGATTTGCCTAATAAGCCAAGTTTTCATGAATTAATGTTTTTTCGTCTACCTAACCTACCTAACCTAACCTAACCTAGCTTTTTTTGGCTACCTAACCTAACCTTACCTATAAATATAGGTTAGGTTAGGTTAGGTAGGGTTGGTTAGGTTCGGTCATATATCTACGTTAATTTTAACTCCAATAAAAAAAAATTGACCTCATACATAATGAAATGGGTTGCTTTATCATTTCATAAGAAAAAAATTAGAAAAAATATATTAACTCAGGAAAACTTGGCTTATTAGGCAAATCGGGCCTTGAATAGTAGGCCAAAAAGTGAGTTCTGGCTACTAGGTACGACATATATATATATATATATATATATATATATATATATATATATATATGTCGTACCTAGTAGCCAGAACTCACTTCTCAGCCTACTATTCAAGGCCCGGTTTGCCTAATAAGCCAAGTTTTCCTGAATTAATATATTTTCTATAATTTTTTTCTTATGAAATGATAAAGCTACCCATTTCATTACGTATGAGGTAAATTCTTTTTTATTGGAGTTAAAAATAACGTAGATATATGACCGAACCTAACCAACCCTACCTAACCTAACCTAACTTAACTTATCTTTATAGGTTAGGTTAGGTTAGGTAGCCGAAAAAAGTTTGGTTAGGTTAGGTTAGGTAGGTTAGGTAGTCGAAAAACTGTTAATTCATGAAAACTTGGCTTATTATGCAAATCGGGCCTTGCATAGTAGGCATAGAAGTGCGTTCTGGCTACTAGGTACGTTCTGGCTACTAGGTATATATATATATATATATATATATATATATATATATATATATATGTCGTACCTAATAGCCAGAATGCACTTCTCGGCCTACTATGCAAAGCCCGATTTGCCTAATAAGCAAAGTTTTCATGAATTAATATATTTTCTCTAATTTTTTTCTTATGAAATGATAAAGCTACCCATTTCATTATGTATGAGGTCAATTTATTTTTATTGGAGTTAAAATTAACGTAGATATATGACCGAACCTAACCAACCCTACCTAACCTAACCTAACCTATATTTATAGGTAAGGTTAGGTTAGGTAGCCAAAAAAAGCTAGGTTAGGTTAGGTAGGTTAGGTAGACAAAAAAACATTCATGAAAACTTGGCTTATTAGGCAAATCGGGCCTTGAATAGTAGGCTGAGAAGTGCGTTCTGGCTATTAGGTACGACATATATATATATATATATATATATATATATATATATATATATATATATATATATATATATATATATATATATATATATATATATGTCGTACCTAATAGCCAGAATGCACTTCTATGCCTACTATGCAAGGCCCGATTTGCCTAATAAGCCAAGTTTTCATGAATTAATTGTTTTTCGACTACCTAACCTAACCTAACCTAACTTTTTCGGCTACCTAACCTAACCTAACCTATAAAGATAGGTTAGGTTAGGTTAGGTAGGATTGGTTAGGTTCGGTCATATATCTACGTTATTTTTAACTCCAATAAAAAAAAAATTGACCTCATACATAATGAAATGGGTAGCTTTATCATTTCGTAAGAAAAAAATTAGAGAAAATATATTAATTCATGAAAACTTGGCTTATTAGGCAAATCAGGCCTTGCATAGTAGGCTGAGAAGTGCGTTCTGGCTACTAGGTACGACATTATATATATATATATATATATATATATATATATATATATATATATATATATATATATATATATATATATAAAATATATATATATATATATATATATATATATATATATATATATATAAAATATATATATATATATATATATATATATATATATATATAAAATATATATATATATATATATATAAAATATATATATATATATATATATATATATATATATATATATATATATATATAAAATATATATATATATATATATATATATATAAAATATATATATATATATATATATATATATATATATATATATATATAAAATATATATATATATATATATATATATATATATATAAAATATATATATATATATATATATATATATATATATATATATATATATATATATATATATATATATATATATATATATATATATATATATATATATATATGCGAACAAGCCTGAATGGTCCCCAGGACAATATGCAACTGAAAACTCACACCCCAGAAGTGACTCGAACCCATACTCCCAGGAGCCACGCAACTGGTATGTACAAGACGCCTTAATCCACTTGACCATCACGACCGGACATAATGAGGTGATAGCCGAGGCTATTTGAACCACCCCACCGCCGGCACTCGGATAGTAATCTTGGGCATAGCATTTTACCAAATCACCTCATTCTTTGGGGCACACGTGAGGAACACAAATGCGAACAAGCCTGAATGGTCCCCAGGACAATATGCAACTGAAAACTCACACCCCAGAAGTGACTCGAACCCATACTCCCAGGAGCCACGCAACTGGTATGTACAAGACGCCTTAATCCACTTGACCATCACGACCGGACATAATGAGGTGATAGCCGAGGCTATTTGAACCACCCCACCGCCGGCACTCGGATAGTAATCTTGGGCATAGCATTTTACCAAATCACCTCATTCTTTGGGGCACACGTGAGGAACACAAATGCCCGGTCGTGATTGTCAAGTGGATTTGACTCTGCTAAAATGGCAAGCATATCCTTCACCGTTCTATTAGTTCGTTCCACCATGCCGTTCGTCTGGGGATGGTATGCTGTTGTTAGCGCTGTTGTTGTCTCTAAGAGTTTACATACTTCCTGAAATAAGCTACCAATAAACTCCTGTCCCCTGTCAGATACTAGAACTTTCGGCGGACCGAACACAGTAACAAACCTTGCTAAAAATGCCTCTGCCACTGTTTGGGGGTCTTTCCTGGGAAGGGCTACTAGAGTGGTATACCTGGACAGATGGTCCACTAGAACTACCGCATATCTGTTGCCTGAATTGCTGCTATGTAAATCAATTAAATCAGCCCCCACCTGATCCAAGGGTTCTGCTATCTCTGAGAATTCCTGGAGTGGGGCTTGTACTTTAGGAGTACCTTTGCGTCGTTGACAGTTCCCACATGACCTCACGTACTTAATTACATGTGATAATAACCCTGGGAAATAAAATAATGACTTGGCCTTTGTGTAAGTTTTGTACACTCCCGGGTGACCTGCAATCTTTGACGCATGCGCAAGTTTTAATGCTGAAGGCTTTAATGCGTCAGGGATAACTAGCTGAAACAACGCCCTGTCTTTCTGGGCATTTACATGATACAACACTCCTTCTTTGAGTGCAAAGTCATTTAAAGAGGTACTTTGTTTTCTCGAAGGATATTTCCCTCCTTCCAGATGTTCAATAATTTCCTTCCATCGCTGTTCCTTCATCTGAAGTTCTCTCATTTTATCGCTCGCAATCGTTTCAATGTTTACATTCATATTGATGGTGGCAATGTTCCTACTTAACGCATCAGGAACAACATGAGATGGACCAGGCTTATACAATATCTGAAACGAGTGTGCTGACAGTTCGTGACCCCACCTTGTCATTCTCGGGCAACGTGTCTTTTTCTTAAAAATGTGGGTCAATGCTCGATGATCAGTATAAATTATGAAGTGACGCTGAAACAAGTAAGGCTCAAAATACCTTACACTCTCTACTACAGCTAAAGCTTCCTTGTCAGTGGCTGAGTACCTTACTTCCGGTCCTTTCACTTTCCTACTAAAGTAAGCTACCGGGTGCGGGTTGTTCTCCGAGTCACGCTGAATTAAACAGCCACCTATGGCAATGCCGCTTGCATCAGTGTGGACTTCCCAATCTTTCTCAAAGTTAGGAATTGCTAAAACTGGAGTAGTACTCAATTGTGATTTTAACTTCTCAAAAGCCTCCTCATGCTCTCGGGTCCATACAAACTTAACATTTTTCTTAGTGAGGTTCGTCAGTGAAGCTGACGTTCTCGCAAAACCTTCTATGTGTCGACGGAAATACCCAGCTGCACCCAGAAATCTTCTCACGTCCTTTGCTGTCTTTGGTGTTGGCATTTCAGCAATAGCGCGACAAGAGTCCGGGTCAGGGCGTATTCCATCTGTGCTTACCTGAAAACCCAGAAACTTGAATTTCTGAGCCGCCAGGGTACACTTTTGGGCGTTCAGTTTGAACCCCGCCTTGTTCAACAGCGACATGGTCTCTGTCAAATCATGGAGGTGTTCATCAAAAGTTCTAGAGTACACTACAACATCATCAAGGTACGCCAATGAGTGCCTACCAAGAACAGGGCTTAGAATATAATTTATCGCCCTCTGAAAAGATGAAGGAGCTGTTTTTAATCCAAATGGCATACGCTTGAAATGGTAAGTCCGCACACCATCCGAAAATGCTGTTTTTTCTCTGTCTTGCCTTGCAACTGGTATGGCCCAATACGCTGACTTTGCGTCAAGTGTCGAGAAGTACTTAGCTGTGCCAAACTGGTCTATGATTTCCTGAATGAGAGGCAGAGGATAAGCGTCCGCTGTTGTCACTTCGTTCACTTTACGGTAATCTACACAGAACCTGTAACTACCATCAGGTTTGCGTACTAGCACTACTGGGGAAAGCCACGGTGACGTGCTCTCTTCTATAACGCCCTGTCTCACCATCTTTCTACACTCATCTCTAATAGGTTGTTTCGCCTGCTCTGGGAGTCTCCATTGACGTGTTTGGACCGGAGGATTATCACCTGTTGGAATGGTGTGTTCGACTTGAGGCAGGTAGCCTATTTCCTCATCCTCGGTCGCAAATAACCTAGGAAATTTACGGAGGACTTCCCGTACCTGTTTACGTTCAGCAGGTGACATATGAGTCAAATCTAGAGCAGTTATTAATTTGTCCACCATTTCCTTATCTTGAGGAGATAACGGGGTTTCTTTACCGATCTTACTGTGTGACTCCTCGTCTCTTACGTTCAATGCGCTACATTGCGCTGTTACAGTTGATGTTTGTGTGGTATCTGACTCTATTATTTCTTTTAAATTTACCACAATTCCTTGTGTCAGACTATCGCCTACCCTAAAGCGATAAGGTTTGTGAGAGGTTGACCACTGGTATTATCGCACCTTTGTCATGTACAGATACCAGAGTATATGGTATCATCAACTTATCAATTCTGCCAGCTACCTGAAGGGTACTTCCGGGTTGAATGTTTCTTCCTACGGCGACTTGAATAAACTTAAATGACCGTGGTGGACATACTTGTCTGTGTACAGCATGTAGTCTACATGTTTTCTTGTCAGGGTCTTGAAGAGACTTGAACAATTGTTTAGGAAGGTTTACATATTTAGGTGCTCGTTGAATTGAAGCAATTATGGGAGGGTGATCAGTTAACTTTACTGGGAAAGACACAGATCCCAACTGTAGCCTACTGTGTCTTGCTCCCTTCTCCGATGTCAAAGAATATGTAAATCGTTTCAAAAAATCCATGCCTAACAATATATCACCAGGGAATGTTACATTATCCACCACAGTACACTCATGGATACAAGGTTTATCTTTTTCAATGTTAAAAGTTAAAATACATTTTCCCAGAACGTCAAAGTGTTGATCATTGACAGCTGTTAATTGTGCACCCCCTTCCTTAAGGCGCACCTGACTGAAGGTCCTAAATGAGTCCATCTTAATGATGGTTACCTGACTACCAGTGTCCAGGAATGCAGTCAACCTCTTCCCGCACACCCTCACTTCAAAAGTGGGCCGCCCTTCCTCCTTGGGGGCCTTATCTCATAATTCCTCCTTACTATTGGGGCAGTCCTCTCGTTTGTGGCCTCGTCCGCCACAACTCCAACACCTGGGGTCATAGGTGTAGTACCAGTGAGGAGACGGGCCAGCTCTATGGTGCCCTCCCCTCTGGTTGCTAGAAGAGTTACCTACACTCTCCTTAACACGATGCGAATTGTTCGTATCTACCGCTTGGACATAAGAGGATTGTCTAGTTTCAGTTGTATCCTTACACTGCCCCTGAATGTTTTGTAAGTCCGTAGCGTACTCTATTAAACTATAGTAATCCATCGTTACACTTGCAGCCGAAACGTGAGCTCCAAGTGTCCCGGGGATTGACATACACAACAGTTGTTTAGCCTTCTGACTAATTCTCAGGTCATCGTATCCTAATTCATGCCTCAAGTCACGCACTCTACGCAATATGCCAGTTCCAAAGTCTTTGAGAGTTTCGTTTGAGCCTCGTTTTAAACTAGCTAAATACCTATTAGCTGTTTCCTCTGTTATTTTCTCTTTATATCGTCTCTTAATTGCTGACACAAACTCTGGCCATGTTTGCAAATATTGAAACTCTTGGTCCTACATTATTGAACCATTAGGGTCTATACACGCTCCTGCTGCTAAATTCATTTTCACCCAGTCATCCTGGGCAGCTGACAAACATGAACCTACTTGCCCTAGCCAGTCGTCTATTTTCCGGTTACGTTCCACTATATTTGTTGGTAATTCTTTGCAAATTAGTTTGGGTAACACTGGACTAGGCAATGAGAATGATGAAAATGGGGGCTGACGCATACCATGAGACGCAGGGGGCATGGAGTGTAGATGTTGGCAATGGTTAGGGAAGGGTTGGTAATGGGGAGGGAAGGGTTGGTGTAAGGTAGGGTTATAGTGATGGTCAGGTGGGGGGGAGGGTTATAGTGATGGTCAGGTGGGGGGGAGGGTTGGGTGGGGTGATGGTGTGAGGTAGGGGATTCTAGGGGTTGGTTCTGGGCAAGGCATGAGATGGTAGAAGAGGGTTTGGTCGTCTGACCAAGGTTGGGGTTGCGAGGGGGGAGAGGTGGGGTGGTATTGGTGGGGACAGTCACCTGACCGGACCCCTGAGTGGACCCCTGGGTAGGCGTATGTAAGCGCCCTGCCAGAAGGTTCACATATAGGGGTTCAGAGAGGCGCTTCCTAATTTCTGAGGATGGGTAAGGTGGGAGGGGGGGTGGTTGGGGAGGGGTATGTGGGGAAGGTGCAGGCCGCCGCGCCCCTGGGGTGTTGGGTTGGGAGGAAGTGGGGGAGGGGTGATGTCATTAGGCTGCTGAGTATCAGGGGTGGACAAAGGACGGCTACCCAGCATGTGACCTGATGTGACCCCATCACCTGCACCTTGTGGGTCGTCACCTGACTCTTGAACCGTGCTATCCACTTGGACAGCCTGTCTCGGCTGTATTGCTAGAAGGTTCTGTTGGCTAAGCCCTCCCTGACTCCTTAAAGCCCTATCTGAACTCATGATGCCAATAAACTACGTCTGAACGACTAGTTCACCGGACTAGCGCTGACCCAAAAATGTTGAAAAAAAAATAAAAAAAAAATCTTTGGAACTAACAATGATTCACTGAGAACAAGACAAAAACTCACAACGTCGTTATAACTAGCCCCTTTACTTAACAAGGATGGTAATTTCAATGTCACTTCTAAAACAAACAAAAAAACGTAATTACTTTACAATCTGCCTGCTCTTATGACAGATAATATTCGATATTACTTTCACCGCGTTGAGACAACTTCTCCTACGCGATACCAATACACAATTTCCCACGCACTATTCATTAACAATAATTCACTGATAGAAACTATTTGTACTTCCTATCGGGAAACTGTAATTACTGCTCGTATGAGCTTAACTAATAGTTACTCTTACTCCTTAAACCTACAGCCACATCACGTGACCCAGAGTGTTTCCCTAGCTTCTTCGCCGGTCAACAACTCAAAACTTTTGCCACTCCTGTGACCAGACTTCAAACGCCAGGCGTCCCTAGACGTGAGTCAACTGACACACTAGTCCACACTAGCATGCTGTACAATACCAGTACACCTCAGATTATCGCATTCAATTGGAGTAAATCAGTCAATCGCGATAATTTGAACAGAAACACCGCTTAAAACTACTTAATAGCTACACCGAACGGCACAAGACGCGTGAGACTGAACACTGTAAAACAATGTTCACCACCGCTAAGCCACCATTGTAATGACCCTGATTGTAATAACTCGCCTTGTATCTATCTCGACCGCGCACTCCGCTACTACCACTGAGCTAACCGTGCAATCTCCGCTCTTTCTATGGTAATAACAGATGCTATACCGATCATATAAGATGTTAACACTCGGGCCGTCATACGAAGACGTAAACCAGTACACAGAGGAAGGAGAGAGAGAGAGAGGAAGAGGGAGGCAGAGCGAGAGGAGAGAGAGAGGAGAGAGCGAGAACGAGAGCAAGGGAGGGAGAACGAGAGCGAGTGAGGGCGAGGGAGAGTGAGACACTAGTGAGGGAGAGTGAGACAGAAAGATAGAGGTAATCGTAGTCACAACCTATCGTATGAGTTACCGAGTGACGCTGCCACCACCCTGAGTTACCGGACAGGGGACCGGAGTGAGATTCGTAGGTCTTGCAGATGGAATAACCTACCAGGACAGGTGTAGAGGACAATTGAACGGTACAAGGATCCTGGCCTGACACTCGAATAATCCTGACCACTTGGGAACTATAGTGTACACAGGAATAAGGCGGGACACACCAATATTAACACCTCAACACGGAAGACGAACAGGGGAAGGAGTACTGAATAATTAAGAGAACTAGGTCACTAGGGCAAAGGGGACGGTAGGCCCAATATCACTAGGCAAGGAACCATTAATACACATTTAATAACACTTAATATCTGACTTTATTAAAAATAATTAAATAAGACACTCCCTAACTATATTCCCTACTAGAGGCCAAGGGTACTGAATGAGGTGCTTTAGTACAAGAGAGCCGTACTTACTCGTATGTTGTTCCACCGTTTCCGGGAGATGATGTTCCTTCCCCGAGTCCACACACACCTTCCTACTGGGCTGCGCCCACTGTACTGACTCCCCTGACCTGCTGCTCCTCAGCTGAACATGAGGGTTTTGCATTTGTTGTTTAGGGGTTAATCCCTGAAGATTACCATGACGGCATCAATTCTGACCTCTTTGTGATTCGATGACCGTTGACCTGACTCTATGGCTAACTTGTACAGAGGTGTAACTTTTACATTGTCTGCCGCCGCCTGTCTGGCGCCTGTGGGTTGTTCATCCTCCACGTGGCCTGTTCATGCTGTTATGATGTTCATGTACTATGTACTGCTCTCTTGTTACAAACTAAGCCCGGAAATCATCTCAAGCTAACCATCTCTCAAGATAACCCCGAGTCTGTCAGTGTTTCTGAGTCTTATAATTACCTTACACTTGTTTTGTTTAACTCTTATAGCCACCTGTGTGCTCACTCCTGGTGAATGCCAAGGTCTTCCTGCAGCACCTGGCTCCCCATAGTGGTTACTTAATGTTCTCTCTGCATATATTGTCATGTATGAGGAAGTTAACCCAAGTAGGTCATTTACATAGATTTGGGGCAGCAATCTTGGCTCACCTCTACAGTCTGACCCTGAGGGCCACTTGGCTCACCTCTAAAGTCTGAACCTGAGGGCCCGCTTGGCTCACCTCTAAAGTCTGACCCGGAGGGCCCACTTGGCTCACCTCTACAGTCTGACCCTGAGGGCCCACTTGGCTCACCTCTACAGTCTGACCCTGAGGGCCTGCTTGGCTCACCCCTACAGTCTGACCCCGAGGGCCAGCTTGGCTCACCTCTACAGTCTGACCCTGAGGGCCCGCTTGGCTCACCTCTACAGTCTGACCCTGAGGGCCCGCTTGGCTCACCTCTACAGTCTGACCCCGAGGGCCAGCTTGGCTCACCTCTACAGTCTGACCCTGAGGGCCCGCTTGGCTCACCTCTACAGTCTGACCCTGAGGGCCCGCTTGGCTCACCTCTACAGTCTGACCTCGAGGGCCCGCTTGGCTCACCTCTACAGTCTGACCCTGAGGGCACGCTTGGCTTACCTCTACAGTCTGACCCTGAGGGCCCGCTTGGCTCACCTCTACAGTCTGACCCTGAGGGCCTGCTTGGCTCACCTCTACAGTCTGACCCTGAGGCCCCACTTGGCTCACCTCTACAGTCTGACCCCGAGGGCCCGCTTGGCTCACCTCTACAGTCTGACCCTGAGGGCCCGCTTGGCTCACCTCTACAGTCTGACCCTGAGGGCCCGCTTGGCTACCCTCTACAGTCTGACCCTGAGGCCCTGCTTGGCTTGGCTCACCTCTACAGTCTGACACTGAGGGCCCGCTTGGCTCACCTCTACAGTCTGACCCTGAGGGCCTGCTTGGCTCACCCCTACAGTCTGACCCTGAGGGCCTGCTTGGCTCACCCCTACAGTCTGACCCCGAGGGCCCGCTTGGCTCACCTCTACAGTCTGACCCTGAGGGCCCGCTTGGCTCACCTCTACAGTCTGACCCTGAGGGCCCGCTTGGCTCACCTCTACAGTCTGACCCTGAGGGCCCGCTTGGCTCACCTCTACAGTCTGACCCTGAGGGGCCCGCTTGGCTCACCTCTACAGTCTGACCCTGAGGGCCCGCTTGGCTCACCTCTACAGTCTGACCCTGAGGGCCTGCTTGGCTCGCCTCTACAGTCTGACCCTGAGGCCCCACTTGGCTCACCTCTACAGTCTGACCCTGAGGGCCTGCTTGGCTCACCTCTACAGTCTGACCCTGAGGCCCCGCTTGGCTCACCTCTACAGTCTGACCCTGAGGGCCCGCTTGGCTCACCTCTACAGTCTGACCCTGAGGCCCCGCTTGGCTCACCTCTACAGTCTGACCCCGAGGGCCTGCTTGGCTCACCTCTACAGTCTGACCCTGAGGGCCCGCTTGGGTCACCTCTAGTCTGACCCTGAGGGCCCGCTTGGCTCACCTCTGCAGTCTGACCCTGAGGCCCCGCTTGGCTCACGTCTGCAGTCTGACCCTGAGGCCCCGCTTGGCTCACCTCTACAGTCTGACCCTGAGGGCCTGCTTGGCTCACCTCTACAGTCTGACCCTGAGGACCCGCTTGGCTCACCTCTACCATCTGACCGCGATGGCCCGCTTGGTTCACCTCTACAGTCTGACCCTGAGGGCCCGCTTGGCTTACCCCCTACAGTCTGACCCCGAGGGCCCACTTGGTTCACCTCTACAGTCTGACCCTGAGGACCCGCTTGGCTCACCTCTACAGTCTGACCCTGAGGGCCCGCTTGGCTCACCTCTACAGTCTGACCCCGAGGGCCCGCTTGGCTCACCTCTACAGTCTGACCCTGAGGGGCCCCGCTTGGCTCACCTCTACAGTCTGACCCTGAGGCCCCGCTTGGCTCACCTCTACAGTCTGACCCTGAGGGCCCGCTTGGCCCATGTTACGACCCTGGGTTCTTCAGTGGAAACCAGAGGTCAAAATTGAGTTATTAAACTTTCCTATAGTATAGTTGAACGCATCACGAGCTGAAATTGTTTGTATCTTCCCTGCCAGACGTAAGACTATTCTGGTTTCTCAAAGAGCATTTAAAGTCTGAGCTGGGGTTGATTATTATATAACAACATAGGCACCAACTATGTTTACTAATACTTTAATCATTTATAAAGTAACAATACGTTGCATGGGGGAAGATTTTTAATGTGCTTAGCTGCACGATCAATTAGGCTCCTTCCGGCACCACCACATGCGGGAGGCCTAAGCTGGTCGCTGGGAGCGTTCTTCTTCTGGCTGGCGTTCGTGGGGACGAGACCTACTCTGTGGCTGCACCCCTACTCTCCTCCCTTCTTCTCTTACTTATTTCCTTTACCTTAAGTTCCTGTACCATTACAGGAACTGTAATGGTACTGATCACCAGAAATGCACACATAAGTACTTACTCATTCACACTGCCGGCTACACACCATTCCCATACATCAGGCACCCCGCTTCCGGTGGCTGGCTCGCTCAGGGCAGCGGTAGGCGGCGGTAGTACCTTACGTGGTATTTTTTCGTACAATTGGCGCGCACTCGAACCCCTCCCACTCAACACGGCTGAGTTCGCACCCTCGACCCACCGGTGAAGTGGAGCGTTCGTACCCAGGTGACGCGCACAACGATAGCGTCGCACACAAACATGGGAAATCTGCCTTAACACTGACACGAATTTCCCCGTTCCCATCGACTGGTACAGAGCACTAGCAAGTCTAATCATCACTGGTATGGGATCTACGAGTCCGTTACTGCTCGTATGCACATTACCCCACGATCCCTGATCACTGTACCTCTACCCACTGTACACAATGGCTTTCTCCCCTCCAAGCGACGACTTCGGCCGGATTCTGTGACGACCGCTGTCGTAGGTGAAGCAGGAAGTGAAGCAGTTGGGTAGTCTAGCTACCACGGCGCCCTATACTTCAATTTGGCCGAATTGAGTACAGGAAGCGTCTTGACAAGGTGGCAGCTGGGTTCAGAATGATGCTTACACCGCCGATCCCCGCGTCCTCGAAATAACCAATGAGAGGAAGGCACACAGCGGCCTACCCCTCTCATCCAATCAGCGACGGTGTAGCATAGCCCCTAGGGCAACTCCAAGATGGCCGACCAACATGGCGGCTCAAGATGTTTACTAAGATGGCGGCTGTTTCCATGACAACGACTCAAGTGGCTAGCGAACGCGGGAGGCCCGCAGCTCTCCCACGCCTGCAGCCTAGCTGTTCCTGTGCAAAGTTGAGTAAAGTTGAACAAAGTTGTTCCTCATGCCATACAAGGAGATGATGCTATCAGCTCTAGCACTGTCCACAGACGTGTTACTCCGGCCAGGGTAACATTTCTGGACTGCTGATGACTGGGGCTCTCACGTGAGCCCTAACACTAGATGTTTCGGTTGCTGGTTACCAAACTTAAGTCCGCCCACTTAACAAGTGCACTTAACAAGTGTACTGGCTACCACAGGCATAAGAGCACTATTGTAAGTGAGCTGGTGAACATCTCACATAACCTCCCACCAGAAGATAAAATTTCCCGGAGGAAAATTTCATCTAAATCACCAGCCACTTACACTTGTGCTCTTAAGTGCACGGCGGCTGGGTGGTGGTGATTCATCTGTTTTCTGTTGACGTCGGTGGCTGGCGGGACAAGATTTGATGTCACTGGCTCGTCCAGGGTGGTACTTCCTGACCGTAGTGCGGTCGTGCTCAGGTTCTGGGTCCAGGATAAGCTGGCTCAACGCCTCGCAGCTTCCCTTCCTCAGTCCCTTCACACTCTCGCCCCACAGGTCTGTGTCATACTGGACACAATGGGTAGCACACTGGAATGGACTTACCAATGAAGTACAGACTCAACACCTTCCCTACCCTACCGACACAATTCCGACAGTTAGCAGACTGTCATGACTTCCAGGTGACAGGGTCTTTTTTCCTGTCTGTCTGTCACTCTCAGACCGGGTTGCTCTACCGACTGAGTTGACTGGGCTGAGGCCTCTTCAGCAGCTGTCAAACCTCGCCCCTCACTGAGCACTGGGTCATTGACCTGCTCGTTCTTCAATCTCTCAGCGACCGTTCGTTTGTCTGAGCGATCTTCCCACAGCCTGAAAGATTGGTCCAGAATATCCACTTCACTTGTTGGAACCACAGCTACCTTAGCCTCACCACTGGTAACATCAAGCAGACGTTTACTCTCCTGTGTGGTGTTAACCCTCGTGGGTCTGGCTGGTTGGCAGGTCGTGACGGGATCATCTGATCCAGGCCACACCCGTCTCACTGGGCTCACCTCCGTTTTCTGTGAAATGAAAGAAGGAAAATTGCTCTTTTTTCCTTTTACCTCATGCACCTGATCTTTCGCCTGACAAGAGGCGACCATGACTTCCTCAGTTGGCGGCCGTGTGACATCGCCGTCAGCTGGTGAGACCCATCTAAGTCCCTCTGAGTCAGTTCTCGTTTTCTGTGCAATAGGGAGAGGAGGACGGCTCCGGTTTCCTTTCACCTGCTGCTTCTCTTCTTCTGTCTGGGCGGCGGTGATCTCTGCTCGACCGGCCAGCTGACGCTTGGTGTCAACGCCAGCGGGTTTAACCTTCCTCTCACCTGTTCCTGTTTCCTCTGGGTCATTTCCACAGGACAGACCCACCTGGTTCTCCATACCAGGAGTATTACCTATCAAAAGTTCATACACTGCCTTTCTACTTAGCGCAGCTTTGATCTTACCTTTGATATATGGGGTGTCTAACAACACGGACACTTCTTCCATGTCCTTACCAGTGCCATCTGGGTACTGGACATGAAGGGTTCGACCTGTTCTACTCTCAGGCTCAACCAAACTGCTCCTGACCATGTTAACTGTAGCACCCCGGTCTCGAAAGACACTCGTCCATTGCCCATGAACTCTTCCTCTAGTTAACTCGAGTGTGTGCCTTAGGGCATCACCACCCACGGTACTCATGCCTGTAACGTGCACCTTGGTCACCTTCTTAGTCTTAAGCCTAGTGCTGTTCGGGCACTTAGCTGCTCGGTGACCTGTCATGTTGCATGTGAAACACCTGGGTCCCTTAACCTTGGGTTTCTGTTGGTGTCCCTTAGACTTACTTTCTTTAGGTTTGGCTCCCTTACTTGGAGCTTGAGTAAACCTTTCAACCTTCGTCACACATCGATCTAGGTATGCATCCCTAGGATCGATCTTCTCCTCTCTTGGCAATAGAGGAGGTATCTCTACTTCCAGCGCCGGTACCTCTGAGCTTGGCGCGGCAGGAGGGGTTTGACTCCCCGTCCTTGCCTGGTATTGCACTCCTGCAATTTCCAATCTAGTCAATCTCTCGTGGTGGGCATTCCACATGATGGCCACGAACTTGGCCTTATTAACTCCTTGCAGTTTAAAACCATCAGCTTGAGCTGCTAGGTACTGTAAAGTCATTTCCTCCTGGGGTTGTTCAGTCCCCCTCTTGAGAGGTTGTTCTGGTATCTGATTGACTACTTCTAACAAAACGTTTCTGTGGCCCAAGGAATCAGTCCTTAGCCTAGGCTGGGGTCGCGACTCCCCTTCCTTCTCCTGGGGTGGACTCAATCCCACACCCCCTGACATACCGACTATACCACGGTCGGCTAGGGAAACTCCCTTGTCCCCTAGATCACTTCTGTTTGCTTCCTCCTCACTCTCCTCCTCCTCACCCTCCTACTTCTTCCTCACTCTCCTCTTCCTTCCTCCCCGCCCTTCTCCTCCTTCCTCTTCGCCCTCGTCCCTCCTCCTCCTCTTCCTTCCTCCTCGCCCTCCTCCTCCTTTCTCCTCGTCCTCCTCCTCCTCGCCCTCCTAGCTCCTTCCTCCTCGCCCTCCTCCTTCCTTCCTCGCCCTCCTCCTCCTTGCCCTCCTCCTCCTTCCCCGTTGCCCTCCTCCTCCTTCCTCCTCGCCCTCCTCCTCCTTCCTCCTCCTCCTCGCCCTTCTCCTCCTTCTTCCTCTCTCCTCCATCCTCCCTCCTCTATAATTCCTCGCCCTCCTCTTCCTTCCTCCTCGCTCTCCTCCTCCTCCTTCTTCCTTGCTTTCATCCTCCTCCTTCTTCCTCGCTCTCCTCCTCCTCCTTCCTCCTCGCTCTCCTCCTCCTCCTTCCTCCTCGCTCTCCTCCTCCTCCTTCTCGTTCTCCTCTTCCTTCCTCCTCGCTCTCCTTCCTCCTCGCCCTCCTCGCCCTCCTCCTTCCTCCTCGCCCTTCTCCTTCCTCCGCGCCGTCCTCCTTACCCTCCTTGCCCTCCTCCTTCCTCCTCACCCTCCTCCTTCCTCCTCGCCCTTCTCCTCCTTCCTCTTCGCCCTCCTCCTTCCTTTCTCGACTTCCTCCCTCCTCCTTCCTTTCTCGACTTCCTCCCTCCTCCTTCCTTCCTCGCCCTCCTCCTTCCTCCTCGCCCTCCTCCTTCTTTCTTCGCCCTCCTCCTTCTTCCTTGCCCTCCTACTCCTGTTTCCTCCTCGCCCTCCTCCTCCTCCTTCCTCCTCGCCCTCCTCCTCCTTCCTCCTCGCCCTCCTCCTCCTTCCTCCTCTCCCTCATCTCCCTCCTCCTCCTTCCTCCTCGCCCTCTTCGCCGTCCTCTTCCTTCCTCCTCGCCCCACTCTTCCTTCCTCCTCGCCCTACTCCTCCTTCCTCCTCGCCCTCCTCCTCCTTCTCCTCGCCCTCTTCTCCCTCCTCCTCCTTCCTCCTCGCCCTCCTTTCCCTCCTCCTCCTCGCCCTCCTCTCCCTCCTCCTCATTCCTCCTCGCCCTCCTCCTCCTTCCTCCTCGCCCTCATCTCCCTCCTCCTCCTTCCTCCTCGCCCTCCTCTCCCTCCTCCTCGCCCTCCTCCTCCTTCCTCCTCGCCCTCCTCTCCCTCCTCCTCCTTCCTCCTCGCCCTCCTCTCCCTCCTCCTCCTTCCTCCTCGCCCTCCTCTCCCTCCTCCTCCTTCCTCCTCGCTCTCGTCCTCCTTCCTTCTCGCTTTCCTCCTTCCTCCTCGCTTTCCTCCTTCCTCCTCCGTCCTCCTCGCCCTCCTCCTTCCTCCTCTCCCTCCTCCTCCTTCCTCCTCGCCCTCCTCTTTCCTCCTTATTCCTCCTCGCCCTTCTCCTTCCTCCTCGCCCTCTTCCTTCCTCCTCCCCCTCCTCCTTTCTCCTCACCCTCCCACTTCCTCCTCACTCTCCTCCTCCTTCCTCCCCGCCCTTCTACTCGCCCTCCTCCTTGCCCTTTTCCTTCCTCCTCGCCCTTCTCCTCCTTCCTCCTCGCCCTTCTCCTCCTTCCTCCTCGGCCTTCTCCTTCCTTCCTCGCCCTCCTCCTTCTTTCCTCTCCCTCCTCCTTTCCTCCTCGCCCTCCTAGCTCCTCCTCCTTCCTTCCTCGCCCTCTTCCTTCCTCCTCGCCCTCCTCCTCCTCCTTTTTTCCTCGCCCTCCTCCTCCTCCTCCTTTCTCCTCGCCCTCCTCCTCTTTTCTCCTCGCCCTCCTCCTCCTTCCTCCTCGCCCTCCTCCTCCTTCTTTCTCCTCGCCCTCCTCCTCCTTCCTCCTCGCCCTCCTCCCCCTCGCCCTCCTCCTCCTCGCCCTCCTAGCTCCTTCCTCCTCGCCCTCCTCCTTCCTTCCTCGCCCTCCTCCTTCCTTCCTCGCCCTCCTCCTCCTTCCTCCTCGCCCTCCTCCTCCTTCCTCCTCGCCCTTCTCCTCCTTCCTCCTCGCCCTTCTCCTCCTTCCTCCTCGCCCTTCTCCTCCTTCCTCCTCGCCCTTCTCCTCCTTCCTCCTCGCCCTTCTCCTCCTTCCTCCTCGCCCTTCTCCTCCTTCCTCCTCGCCCTCCTCTTTCCTCCTCCTTCCTCCTCGCCCTTCTCCTTCCTCCTCCTTCCTCCTCGCCCTCTTCCTTCCTCCTCGCCCTCCTCCTTTCTCCTCACCCTCCCACTTCCTCCTCACTCTCCTCCTCCTTCCTCGCCGCCCTTCTCCTCGCCCTTCTCCTCCTTCCTCCTCGCCCTCCTCTTTCCTCCTCCTTCCTCCTCGCCCTTCTCCTTCCTCCTCGCCCTCTTCCTTCCTCCTCGCCCTCCTCCTTTCTCCTCATTCTCCCACTTCCTCCTCACTCTCCTCCTCCTTCCTCCTCGCCCTCCTCCTTCCTTCCTCGCCCTCCTCCTTCCTTCCTCGCCCTCCTCCTCCTTCCTCCTCGCCCTCCTAGCTCCTTCCTCCTCGCCCTCCTCCTTCCTTCCTCGCCCTCCTCCTTCCTTCCTCGCCCTCCTCCTTCCTTCCTCGCCCTCCTCCTCCTTCCTCCTCGCCCTCCTCCTCCTTCCTCCTCGCCCTCCTCCTCCTTCCTCCTCGCCCTTCTCCTCCTTCCTCCTCGCCCTTCTCCTCCTTCCTCCTCGCCCTTCTCCTCCTTCCTCCTCGCCCTTCTCCTCCTTCCTCCTCGCCCTTCTCCTCCTTCCTCCTCGCCCTTCTCCCCCTTCCTCCTCGCCCTTCTCCTCCTTCCTCCTCGCCCTTCTCCTCCTTCCTCCTCGCCCTTCTCCTCCTTCCTCCTCGCCCTTCTCCTCCTTCCTCCTCGCCCTTCTCCTCCTTCCTCCTCGCCCTTCTCCTCCTCCCTCCTCGCCCTTCTCCTCCTCCCTCCTCGCCCTTCTCCTCCTTCCTCCTCGCCCTTCTCCTCCTTCCTCCTCGCCCTTCTCCTTCCTCCTCGCCCTTCTCCTCCTTCCTTCTCGCTCTCGTCCTCCTCCTCCCTCCTCGCTCTCGTCCTCCTCCTCCCTCCTCGCTCTCGTCCTCCTCCTCCCTCCTCGCTCTCGTCCTCCTCCTCCCTCCTCGCTCTCGTCCTCCTCCTCCCTCCTCGCTCTCGTCCTCCTCCTCCCTCCTCGCTCTCGTCCTCCTCCTCCCTCCTCGCTCTCCTCCTCCTCCTCCCTCTCCTCCTCCTCCTCCCTCCTCGCTCTCCTCCTCCTCCTCCCTCCTCGCTCTCCTCCTCCTCCTCCCTCCTCGCTCTCCTCCTCCTCCTCCCTCCTCGCTCTCCTCCTCCTCCTCCCTCCTCGCTCTCCTCCTCCTCCTCCTTCCTCCTCGCCCTCCTCTCCCTCCTCCTCCTTCCTCCTCGCTCTCGTCCTCCTTCCTTCTCGCTTTCCTCCTTCCTCCTCGCTTTCCTCCTTCCTCCTCCGTCCTCCTCGCCCTCCTCCTTCCTCCTCTCCCTCCTCCTCCTTCCTCCTCGCCCTCCTCTTTCCTCCTTATTCCTCCTCGCCCTTCTCCTTCCTCCTCGCCCTCTTCCTTCCTCCTCGCCCTCCTCCTTTCTCCTCACCCTCCCACTTCCTCCTCACTCTCCTCCTCCTTCCTCCCCGCCCTTCTACTCGCCCTCCTCCTTGCCCTTTTCCTTCCTCCTCGCCCTTCTCCTCCTTCCTCCTCGCCCTTCTCCTCCTTCCTCCTCGGCCTTCTCCTTCCTTCCTCGCCCTCCTCCTTCTTTCCTCTCCCTCCTCCTTTCCTCCTCGCCCTCCTAGCTCCTCCTCCTTCCTTCCTCGCCCTCTTCCTTCCTCCTCGCCCTCCTCCTCCTCCTTTTTTCCTCGCCCTCCTCCTCCTCCTCCTTTCTCCTCGCCCTCCTCCTCTTTTCTCCTCGCCCTCCTCCTCCTTCCTCCTCGCCCTCCTCCTCCTTCTTTCTCCTCGCCCTCCTCCTCCTTCCTCCTCGCCCTCCTCCCCCTCGCCCTCCTCCTCCTCGCCCTCCTAGCTCCTTCCTCCTCGCCCTCCTCCTTCCTTCCTCGCCCTCCTCCTTCCTTCCTCGCCCTCCTCCTCCTTCCTCCTCGCCCTCCTCCTCCTTCCTCCTCGCCCTTCTCCTCCTTCCTCCTCGCCCTTCTCCTCCTTCCTCCTCGCCCTTCTCCTCCTTCCTCCTCGCCCTTCTCCTCCTTCCTCCTCGCCCTTCTCCTCCTTCCTCCTCGCCCTTCTCCTCCTTCCTCCTCGCCCTCCTCTTTCCTCCTCCTTCCTCCTCGCCCTTCTCCTTCCTCCTCCTTCCTCCTCGCCCTCTTCCTTCCTCCTCGCCCTCCTCCTTTCTCCTCACCCTCCCACTTCCTCCTCACTCTCCTCCTCCTTCCTCGCCGCCCTTCTCCTCGCCCTTCTCCTCCTTCCTCCTCGCCCTCCTCTTTCCTCCTCCTTCCTCCTCGCCCTTCTCCTTCCTCCTCGCCCTCTTCCTTCCTCCTCGCCCTCCTCCTTTCTCCTCATTCTCCCACTTCCTCCTCACTCTCCTCCTCCTTCCTCCTCGCCCTCCTCCTTCCTTCCTCGCCCTCCTCCTTCCTTCCTCGCCCTCCTCCTCCTTCCTCCTCGCCCTCCTAGCTCCTTCCTCCTCGCCCTCCTCCTTCCTTCCTCGCCCTCCTCCTTCCTTCCTCGCCCTCCTCCTTCCTTCCTCGCCCTCCTCCTCCTTCCTCCTCGCCCTCCTCCTCCTTCCTCCTCGCCCTCCTCCTCCTTCCTCCTCGCCCTTCTCCTCCTTCCTCCTCGCCCTTCTCCTCCTTCCTCCTCGCCCTTCTCCTCCTTCCTCCTCGCCCTTCTCCTCCTTCCTCCTCGCCCTTCTCCTCCTTCCTCCTCGCCCTTCTCCTCCTTCCTCCTCGCCCTTCTCCTCCTTCCTCCTCGCCCTTCTCCTCCTTCCTCCTCGCCCTTCTCCTCCTTCCTCCTCGCCCTTCTCCTCCTTCCTCCTCGCCCTTCTCCTCCTCCCTCCTCGCCCTTCTCCTCCTCCCTCCTCGCCCTTCTCCTCCTTCCTCCTCGCCCTTCTCCTCCTTCCTCCTCGCCCTTCTCCTTCCTCCTCGCCCTTCTCCTCCTTCCTTCTCGCTCTCGTCCTCCTCCTCCCTCCTCGCTCTCGTCCTCCTCCTCCCTCCTCGCTCTCGTCCTCCTCCTCCCTCCTCGCTCTCGTCCTCCTCCTCCCTCCTCGCTCTCGTCCTCCTCCTCCCTCCTCGCTCTCGTCCTCCTCCTCCCTCCTCGCTCTCGTCCTCCTCCTCCCTCCTCGCTCTCCTCCTCCTCCTCCCTCTCCTCCTCCTCCTCCCTCCTCGCTCTCCTCCTCCTCCTCCCTCCTCGCTCTCCTCCTCCTCCTCCCTCCTCGCTCTCCTCCTCCTCCTCCCTCCTCGCTCTCCTCCTCCTCCTCCCTCCTCGCTCTCCTCCTCCTCCTCCTCCTCCCTCCTCGCTCTCCTCCTCCTCCTCCCTCCTCGCTCTCCTCCTCCTCCTCCCTCCTCGCTCTCCTCCTCTCCTCACTCCTCGCTCTCCTCCTCCTCCTCCCTCCTCGCTCTCGTCCTCCTCCTCCCTCTTCGCTCTCGTCCTCCTCCTTCCTTCTCGCTTTCCTCCTTCCTCCTCGCTTTCCTCCTTCCTCCTCCGTCCTCCTCGCCCTCCTCCTTCCTCCTCTCCCTCCTCCTCCTTCCTCCTCGCCATCCTCTTTCCTCCTTATTCCTCCTCGCCCTTCTCCTTCCTCCTCGCCCTCTTCCTTCCTCCTCGCCCTCCTCCTTTATCCTCACCCTCCCACTTCCTCCTCACTCTCCTCCTCCTTCCTCCCCGCCCTTCTCCTCGCCCTCCTCCTTGCCCTTTTCCTTCCTCCTCGCCCTTCTCCTCCTTCCTCCTCGCCCTTCTCCTCCTTCCTCCTCGGCCTTCTCCTCCTTCCTTCCTCGCCCTCCTCCTTCTTTCCTCTCCCTCCTCCTTTCCTCCTCGCCCTCCTAGCTCCTCCTCCTTCCTTCCTCGCCCTCTTCCTTCCTCCTCGCCCTCCTCCTCCTCCTTTCTCCTCGCCCTCCTCCTCCTCCTCCTTTCTCCTCGCCCTCCTCCTCCTTTCTCCTCGCCCTCCTCCTCCTTCCTCCTCGCCCTCCTCCTCCTTCTTTCTCCTCGCCCTCCTCCTCCTTCCTCCTCGCCCTCCTCCTCCTCGCCCTCCTCCTCCTCGCCCTCCTAGCTCCTTCCTCCTCGCCCTCCTCCTTCCTTCCGCGCCCTCCTCCTTCCTTCCTCGCCCTCCTCCTCCTTCCTCCTCGCCCTCCTCCTCCTTCCTCCTCGCCCTTCTCCTCCTTCCTCCTCGCCCTTCTCCTCCTTCCTCCTCGCCCTTCTCCTCCTTCCTCCTCGCCCTTCTCCTCCTTCCTCCTCGCCCTTCTCCTCCTTCCTCCTCGCCCTTCTCCTCCTTCCTCCTCGCCCTTCTCCTCCTTCCTCCTCGCCCTCCTCTTTCCTCCTCCTTCCTCCTCGCCCTTCTCCTTCCTCCTCCTTCCTCCTCGCCCTCTTCCTTCCTCCTCGCCCTCCTCCTTTCTCCTCACCCTCCCACTTCCTCCTCACTCTCCTCCTCCTTCCTCGCCGCCCTTCTCCTCGCCCTTCTCATCCTTCTTCCTCGCCCTCCTCTTTCCTCCTCCTTCCTCCTCGCCCTTCTCCTTCCTCCTCGCCCTCTTCCTTCCTCCTCGCCCTCCTCCTTTCTCCTCACCCTCCCACTTCCTCCTCACTCTCCTCCACCTTCCTCCTCGCCCTCCTCCTTCCTTCCTCGCCCTCCTCCTTCCTTCCTCGCCCTCCTCCTCCTTCCTCCTCGCCCTCCTAGCTCCTTCCTCCTCGCCCTCCTCCTTCCTTCCTCGCCCTCCTCCTTCCTTCCTCGCCCTCCTCCTCCTTCCTCCTCGCCCTCCTCCTCCTTCCTCCTCGCCCTCCTCCTCCTTCCTCCTCGCCCTCCTCCTCCTTCCTCCTCGCCCTCCTCCTCCTTCCTCCTCGCCCTTCTCCTCCTTCCTCCTCGCCCTTCTCCTCCTTCCTCCTCGCCCTTCTCCTCCTTCCTCCTCGCCCTTCTCCTCCTTCCTCCTCGCCCTTCTCCTTCCTCCTCGCCCTTCTCCTCCTTCCTTCTCGCTCTCGTCCTCCTCCTCCCTCCTCGCTCTCGTCCTCCTCCTCCCTCCTCGCTCTCGTCCTCCTCCTCCCTCCTCGCTCTCGTCCTCCTCCTCCTTCCTCGCTCTCGTCCTCCTCCTCCCTCCTCGCTCTCGTCCTCCTCCTCCCTCCTCGCTCTCCTCCTCCTCCTCCCTCTCCTCCTCCTCCTCCCTCCTCGCTCTCCTCCTCCTCCTCCCTCCTCGCTCTCCTCCTCCTCCTCCTCCCTCCTCGCTCTCCTCGTCCTCCTCCCTCCTCGCTCTCCTCCTCCTCCTCCCTCCTCGCTCTCCTCCTCCTCCTCCCTCCTCGCTCTCCTCCTCCTCCTCCCTCCTCGCTCTCCTCCTCCTCCTCCTCCCTCCTCGCTCTCCTCCTCCTCCTCCCTCCTCGCTCTCCTCCTCTCCTCACTCCTCGCTCTCCTCCTCCTCCTCCCTCCTCGCTCTCGTCCTCCTCCTCCCTCTTCGCTCTCGTCCTCCTCCTTCCTTCTCGCTTTCCTCCTTCCTCCTCGCCCTTCTCCTTCCCCCTCGCCCTCTTCCTTCCCCCTCGCCCTTTTCCTTCCTCCTCCTTCCTCCTCGCCCTTCTCCTTCCTCCTCGCCCTCTTCCTTCCTCCTCGCCCTCCTCCTTTCTCCTCACCCTCCCACTTCCTCCTCACTCTCCTCCACCTTCCTCCTCGCCCTCCTCCTTCCTTCCTCGCCCTCCTCCTTCCTTCCTCGCCCTCCTCCTCCTTCCTCCTCGCCCTCCTAGCTCCTTCCTCCTCGCCCTCCTCCTTCCTTCCTCGCCCTCCTCCTTCCTTCCTCGCCCTCCTCCTCCTTCCTCCTCGCCCTCCTCCTCCTTCCTCCTCGCCCTCCTCCTCCTTCCTCCTCGCCCTCCTCCTCCTTCCTCCTCGCCCTCCTCCTCCTTCCTCCTCGCCCTTCTCCTCCTTCCTCCTCGCCCTTCTCCTCCTTCCTCCTCGCCCTTCTCCTCCTTCCTCCTCGCCCTTCTCCTCCTTCCTCCTCGCCCTTCTCCTTCCTCCTCGCCCTTCTCCTCCTTCCTTCTCGCTCTCGTCCTCCTCCTCCCTCCTCGCTCTCGTCCTCCTCCTCCCTCCTCGCTCTCGTCCTCCTCCTCCCTCCTCGCTCTCGTCCTCCTCCTCCTTCCTCGCTCTCGTCCTCCTCCTCCCTCCTCGCTCTCGTCCTCCTCCTCCCTCCTCGCTCTCCTCCTCCTCCTCCCTCTCCTCCTCCTCCTCCCTCCTCGCTCTCCTCCTCCTCCTCCCTCCTCGCTCTCCTCCTCCTCCTCCTCCCTCCTCGCTCTCCTCGTCCTCCTCCCTCCTCGCTCTCCTCCTCCTCCTCCCTCCTCGCTCTCCTCCTCCTCCTCCCTCCTCGCTCTCCTCCTCCTCCTCCCTCCTCGCTCTCCTCCTCCTCCTCCTCCCTCCTCGCTCTCCTCCTCCTCCTCCCTCCTCGCTCTCCTCCTCTCCTCACTCCTCGCTCTCCTCCTCCTCCTCCCTCCTCGCTCTCGTCCTCCTCCTCCCTCTTCGCTCTCGTCCTCCTCCTTCCTTCTCGCTTTCCTCCTTCCTCCTCGCCCTTCTCCTTCCCCCTCGCCCTCTTCCTTCCCCCTCGCCCTTTTCCTTCCTCCTCCTTCCTCCTCGCCCTCCTCCTTTCTCCTCACTCTCCTCCTCACCCTCCTACTTCTTCCTCACTCTCCTCCTCCTTCCTCCCCGCCCTTCTCCTCCTTCCTCCTCGCCCTTTTCCTTTCTCCTCGCCCTTCTCCTTTCTCCTCGCCCTTCTCCTTCCTCCTCGCCCTTCTCCTTCCTCCCTCCTCCTTCCTTCCTCCCCCTCCTCCTTCCTTCCTCCCCCTCCTCCTTTTCTCGCCCTCCTCCTTCTTCCTCCTCGCCTTCCTCCTCGGCCTCCTAGCTCCTCCTCCTTCCTTCCTCGCCCTCCTCGCTCTCCTCTTCCTTCCTCCTCGCCCTCCTCCTCCTTCCTCCTCACTCCCCTCCTCCTTCCTCCTCGCTCCCCTCCTCCTCCTTTCTCCTCGCTCCCCTCCTCCTCCTTCCTCCTCGCTTCCCTCCACCTCCTCCTTCCTCCTCGCTTCCCTCCTCCTCCTCCTTCCTCCTCGCTCTGCTCTTCCTTCTTCCTCCTCGCTCTGCTCCTCTTTCTTCCTCCTCGCTCTCCTCCTCCTCCTTCCTCCTCGCTCTCCTCCTCCTCCTTCCTCCTCGCTCTCCTCCTCCTCCTTCCTCCTCGCTCTCCTCCTCCTTCCTCCTCGCTCTGCTCTTCCTTCTTCCTCCTCGCTCTGCTCCTCTTTCTTCCTCCTCGCTCTCCTCCTCCTCCTTCCTCCTCGCTCTCCTCCTCCTCCTTCCTCCTCGCTCTCCTCCTCCTCCTTCCTCCTCGCTCTCCTCCTCCTCCTTCCTCCTCGCTCTCCTCCTCCTCCTTCCTCCGCGTTCTCCTCCTCCTCCTTCCTCCTCGCTCTCCTCCTCCTCCTTCCTCCTCGCTCTCCTCCTCCTTCCTCCTCGCTCTCCTCCTTCCTCCTCGCTCTCCACCTCCTTCCTCCTCGCTCTCCTCCTTCCTCGATTTCCTCCTCCTCCTTCCTCGATTTCCTCCTCCTCCTTCCTCGATCTCCTCCTCCTCCTTCCTCGATCTCCTCCTCCTCCTTCCTCGATCTCCTCCTCGTCCTTCCTCGATCTCCTCCTCCTCCTTCCTCGATCTCCTCCTCCTCCTTCCTCCCCGCTCTCCTCCTTCCTCGATCTCCTCCTCCTCCTTCCTCGATCTCCTCCTCCTCCTTCCTCCCCGCTCTCCTCCTTCCTCGATCTCCTCCTCCTCCTTCCTCCTCGCCCTCCTCTTTCCTCCTCGCCCTCCTCCTTCCTCCTCGCCCTCCTCCTTCCTCCTCGCCCTCCTCCTTCCTCCTCGCCCTCCTCCTTCCTCCTCGCCCTCCTCCTCCCTCGTCACCCTCCTCCTTCCTCCTCGCCCTCCTCCTCCTTCCTCCTCGCCCTCCTCCTCCCTCGTCACCCTCCTCCTTCCTCCTCGCCCTCCTCCTCCCTCGTCACCCTCCTCCTTCCTCCTCGCCCTCCTCCTCCCTCGTCACCCTCCTCCTTCCTCCTCGCCCTCCTCCTCCCTCGTCACCCTCCTCCTTCCTCCTCGCCCTCCTCCTCCTTCCTCCACACTCTCCTCACCCTCCTTCTTCCTATTCACTCTCCTCCTCCATCCTCCTCGCCCTTCTCCTCCTTCCTTCCTCGCCCTCCTCCTTTCCTCGCCCTCCTCCTCCTTTCCTCCTCGCTCTCCTCTTCCTTCCTCCTCCTTTCTCCACGCCCTCCTCCTCCTTCCTCCTCGCTCCCCTCCTCCTCGCTCTTCTCCTTCTCCTTCTCCTCCTCCTTCCTTCTCGCTCTCCTCCTCCTCCCTCCTCCCTCTCCTCCTCCTCCTCCTTCCTCCTCGCTCTCCTCCTCATCCTCCTTCCTCCTCGCTCTCCTCCTCATCCTCCTTCCTCCTCGCTCTCCTCCTCATCCTCCTTCCTCCTCGCTCTCCTCCTCATCCTCCTTCCTCCTCGCTCTCCTCCTCATCCTCCTTCCTCCTCGCTCTCCTCCTCATCCTCCTTCCTCCTCGCTCTCCTCCTCATCCTCCTTCCTCCTCGCTCTCCTCCTCCTCCTCCTTCCTCCTCGCTCTCCTCCTCCTCCCTCCTCGCTCTCCTCCTCCTCCCTCCTCGCTCTCCTCCTCCCTCCTCGCTCTCCTCCTCCTCCCTCCTCGCTCTCCTCCTCCTCCTCCTTCCTCCTCCTCCTCCCTCCTCGCTCTCCTCCTCATTCCTCGCTCTCCTCCTCATCCTCCTTCCTCCTCGCTCTCCTCCTCCTTCCTCCTCGCTCTCCTTCCTCCTCGCTCTCCTCCTCCTCCCTCTCCTCCTCCTTCCTCCTCCTCCTCCTTCCTCCTCGCTCTCCTCCTCCCTTCTCGCTCTCCTCCTCCTCCCTCCTCGCTCTCCTCCTCCTCCTCCTCCTTCCTCCTCGCTCTCCTCCTCCGCGCTCTCCTCCTCCTCCTCCCTTCTCGCTCTCCTCCTCCTCCCTCCTCGCTCTCCTCCTCCTCCCTCTCCTCCTCCTCCTTCCTCCTCGCTCTCCTCCTCCTCCTTCCTCCTCGCTCTCCTCCTCCTCCTTCCTCTCCTCCTCCTCCTTCCTCCTCGCTCTCCTCCTCCTCCTCCTTCCTCCTCGCTCTCCTCCTCCTCCTCCTTCCTCCTCGCTCTCCTCCTCCTCCTCCTTCCTCCTCGCTCTCCTCCTCCTCCTCCTTCCTCCTCGCTCTCCTCCTCCTCCTCCTCCTTCCTCCTCGCTCTCCTCCTTCCTCCTCGCTCTCCTCCTCCTCCTTCCTCCTCGCTCTCCTCTGCCTCCTTCCTCCTCGCTTTCTTCTGCCTCCTCGCTCTCCTCTTCCTCCTCCTTCCTCTTCGCCCTCCTTCTCCTTCCTCTCCGTCCTTCTATTCCTTTCTCCTCCTTCTTCGCCATCTTCCTCCTTCCTCCTCGGCCTTCTCCTTCTTCCTCCTTGGCCTCCTCCTTCCTCCTCGTCCTCCTCCTTCTTCCTCGCCCTCCTCCTCCTTCCTCCTTGCCTTCCTCCTCGTCCTCGCCTTCCTCCTCCTTCCTCCTTGCCTTCCTCTTCGCCCTCCTCCTTCCTCTTCGTCCTTCTATTCCTTCCTCTTCGCTCTCCTCCTCACCCTCCTACTTCCTCCTCACTCTCCTCTTCCTGCCTCCCCGCCCTTCTCCTCCTTCCTCTTCTCCCTCCTCCTCCTTTCTCCTCGCCCTCCTCCTTCCTTCCTCGCCCTCCTTTTCCTTCCCCCTTGCCCTCCTCCTCCTCCTTCCTCGCCATCTTCCTCTTTGGCCTCATCCTTCCTCCTCGCCCTCCTCCTTCCTTGTCGCCCTCCTCCTCCCTCCTCGCCCTCTGTGGGGAAATCTGGCTCCAGTATAAAACTAATAAAACCAGCATTGAATGTAATGAAACGCCATTTTCTGGGTGAGACCCGGAGGCTCCACGGAGCTTTACCAGGCTGATATGCTAATGTCAGACTTTGGCATCAGTCATGTGTATGGAGTTCTAGGGCCTACCAGGGACCACAGCCAGAACCTGGCCCCCTCAGAGAGGCAAGGGGAGCAATGGCCTATAGAAACCCTCGTGTAGTTGGAAGCATTCTATATCTGCCATCAACCGGGTCAAGCATTCAGAAAGGTAACCATTCCAAAACAAACCCCTATTCTGGTGAAAATTGCTACCAAAAGCCGAACTAGTGGATAGAACTCCCCAACAGAAAACAAGCAAGCTAGTATGACGTCACACGTCACCGCGCCGCTGTCTGCGCAGCTTCCCCCTCCCCGGGAGGGGGAAGGGGGAGCCCCAGACCTCTCTCGCCGGCTATCCACCCATCAGTTCTGAGGCTGGATGTCAAAACACGCGAAAAACCGCCGACTGGAGGGAGGGAGGGTTGCCGGGGGAGCCTCTGGGTCTTGCCCAGAAAATGGCGTTTCTTTACATTCAACGCTGGTTTTCTGTGGGGATCCCCGTCGGCTTCTCGGAGCTAAATACCGACAGAGAAAGGTCAAAGGGAAGGAACCGGGAGGCGGACACCAAGCACCCCTCAACGGAAGCGAGACAACCGACAGCCAACGCTAACCCAAGGCGACAGCCCGAAAAAGGACCCAGAAACAACACGAGACAACGACCAGCAAGGCCCCTGCACGAACACCAAAGATCCTTGCCCGAATGACATCAAGGATACGCCGCATAGACGGGAGCTCGAGCAGCGAAGCCACGAACGCCACAGGCATAGGGAAAGAACACAGGCAGGCTAGTCGCAAGAACACGGCTGACCACCCGGGACACCGTCACCCGCGAACAGAGAAGAATGGAACCGGATCAACTCAAAGCATGCCCCGGACATAAAGGCCGTGGCACGCAAATAACAGCGGAGTGCCGCCACTGAACAAAACACGACACCCCCCGGCCCTACCAACCAAAGCACCAATAACACAAGGACCCCTCCGGAACGCAGCAGCCCCCCTCCCATGCCAGAAAAGATGGAGAGTGCTGCCACCGAACAACCAAAACGCCAAAACCGAAGGAACAGAAAAACCCCTGCGGAGGAGCAAGAAGCCCAGCCACCCGACTCCCCAGAGGTAAACGCCAACAGGAAAAGGAGCTGACGAAAAAACAAACCTGGAACCGAAGGGGCACCACCAACCGAGGAGAAGACAGAGCACGCTTACCAGAGACCAGGACGGTTCAAGCGGTGCACTAACAGGCCGGAAGTGAAATAACGCACGAGACAGCGTACTAACGGTACAGAAGCAACACCAAGAACGAAAGAAAGCCGAAGTGGCTCCGTGAGCGCCGCACGAACGAGGCGACAGTACGTGGCAAAACGACGGCCCCCAACCCCCACCAGAAAAAACCAAGCCGACGCTAACAACTGCAGCCACCTAAGAAAGGGCAGGAGGAAAAGGAAGGACCGCCAAAATACCCCATTCTACGGCCAAGAAGAAGTACGCAGGTGGGACACCGACCACTAAGCCTCCCGACCACCAACCGGAGGTGAGACACGCGAAGCAGAATGTAAGCAACCCCGACAAGGCACCTCCGAGCGCAGGAAAAGGCGGAGTTGCAGGAAGATCTCGGGTGCGACCACCAAAGTCCAGGTGGCACAAAGGAGATGAAACGTCTGCCGAACAGAAAGCTCCCAATGCAAGCAAGCCCGCCAGGAGATCAGAAATAACGGGTCCAATGCAAGACATGGCAAGACCCTGAAAAACCAACCGGCAGGGCAAGCCAGGAAAGCCGAAGAAAGCATGAGGGTTGCCACCAGAACAGTACCCGAACCAAAGGGTACGAGCAATGAAAACAGACCAAGACACATAAGTGCACTATAGTACACAGGCTGAAATAACGCCCAAGAAGCCAAGGAACGCACGAAGAACACCCCTGCGGCATAGGAGAAAACAAAGGAAATGCACAAGGAAGAGAATCGGTAAAAACCGACAGCCCCCCCCCCAAAGCAGCAAGAGCAGGCAAAACCGACCAAAGGAGATGCCAGGGAAGCGACTGGGGAAAAGCAGGATGAAAAGAGCCAAAGCTCAAAGCCCAGGAAACAACCAGGGGTGGATAATCAAGCAGGGACAGGATCCCACGCACATGAAAGGTCCAAGCCAGGGACCCGAAGACCACGAAAATTAACAAGCAAATCCCCAGACGCAAACCCAAGGCACAAAACAGCAGCAAAGTGCCACACCACAACCGGACACAGGAAAAAGGACACCCCACCACAAAACACGTTACCAATGCACACGTGCAGCAGAAACGTGCACCACCGCAACATGTAAGTAGCAACCTGCTTCTGCAAAGGCAGAGAACGGTGTAGGCAGACCCCAGACAGGGCCAACGGAGACACGACAGAACCCAGCAGGCCCAAGAACCAGCACACCCGGTGACCGACGGCGGAGATACCAGCCCGATACCTGCTGGATGGGGTTCAGGGTGTTCACTTACTCCCCAAGCCCGGCCCGAGGCTAGGCTTGACTAGGGAGAGGTTGGCCCACCAGGCTGTTACTTGGAGCAGCCCGCAGGCCCACATACCCACCACAGCCAGGATGGGCCGGAACCTCTATCCGAAAACAGGCTAGTGTTCCTTGGAAGTCCACGGATGTACCGGCAATACGGCGGATGCTCGCAGGTAGGACGTGTAACAACCACAGACCTCTGATGGTTATACAGTGTTTCCCGATTGTGCCTATGGCACCACTGCACTCCACTGGAACTATCCCGCAAGTTCTTCCATATAGGCGGGACCCAAGAGCCAGAGCTCAAACCGCGCAAGCACAACCAGGAGAGCCCTACCAGGTGAGTACATAACCAGCACCACAACCCACACACCCCATAACACGAAAGATGTGGGTCCCCCTGAATGACACTAGCATGGGTACGTTGGACATGCACATGAGTGGGACTGGAAGGGTTGAAAAGGGACAGTCACTGGTGTGCTAACGGTCTCATTCGTACATAAATATACCTAAATAAAGACAGGTATATAAACATCGCATCCATGCAGCGCCCAGCCAAAAGACGCCAGACCACAGAAACTCACCTGTCAAATGGAGGAACAAACGTGTCACGACCCAACAGTGCCCAAAAGATCCTTTGAGCACCGCTAGGTGAAAAAGCCAGAGCCGGACACGCAGGAGAGCAGGGTAGAGGCGAAGGAGGCCCACAGCCATGACACAGGGAAAACCGCGGCGTCCTTCCCACAGCGGGAATCTATGACATCCCCGGAGCGAAGGGGCACATACCGGAGAAAGGGAGAAGAGTGAGAGGCAAAAGCACCCGAGTAAAAAGGGCGCAAAACACCAGCACTGAAACACACCGCCCAGACCAAAACAAACTCCACGGCGCATATGCATGACACGCTGGCCGAACCGCACAACCTGCTCTGCGGAAAGGTGCCAACCAGGACAACTGCACTAGAAAAGTAGCCATAAGAGGAAGCAGTAACAACAAAACCAGCCAACTAAGCACAGACAAAGAGCCCAAAAAGGAACCCCAACTGGGCCACGAGTAGCCCAACTGGGCTACAAGTAGCCCAATACGGCGACCCGGACTAGGAGCCGACAGACGTTCCAATAATACGGGAAGTAGCGAAAACCTTCCCGAACCCTCGAGAACACAGAAGCAAACACCAGTCTCGAAGGCACACAAAGGCACAGTCACACCCGAGACCAGAAGTCATGTAGAACCCCAAGAACGGGAAAACATGACGAAGACACCGTCCCGAAAAGGGGGGAGCATCCACCCACAGGACGGAACTAACCGACTCAAAGGCCAAGGAACCGAACCCGGGGAGGGGATGATGCCCAACAACAACACGTACGCCGAGTGGGGAGGAAAAACCCCACTCCGCGTAACCAGAAGCCCCGCCTAGAGGGGGAGAAAACCCCCCCACGGGGTCCTACGGGGCCAAAGCCCCCCAAGTCAGCCCCAGGAACCCACACGACAGGCCCCGGGGGCCAAGCCATCCCCCCAAAGCCCCGGCCGTACCAGAAAACCGGGGCAGCTGCATTTTTACAAAAAATACTAAGGAAGGCAGCCCACTGGCAGACTCTTACAACACAGCTGGAGGAACAGGCTCAAATGCCCCCATCACTACCCAAGAAGGGGAATTCCCCGAGACTGCCCGAGTCTCAAAACCATCGAACCCCGCCCCGAACCCACAGTCGGTAAGGAACCGGATGTCGGCAGGACAAGGACATCCAGGGGAAAGACAAGGGGGCATAGAAGGAACCGAAGCAACAAACACCCTCAAGTTCCAACACGACACGAACCAAAACGGGGAAGCCCCGAGGCTCCCGGGGAGTAAACAAACGAGAACGCTGCCACCACCAAGGCTCAAAGTGCAACGCCCCTGCTGCCCGCACCCGCTTAGTCAGCACAACTGGGTAACCGAGCCACAACGAGCAACAAAACTCGCAGGACTCCGGGTTGAAGGGGTCACCGACCCCACAGGCAGCAGACGGAGGCAAACAGAGAGTCACCCTGAGACAAGGGGTGAGAGAAACCCTCAAACTCGCTAGAAGCGAGGGGGGGGGACTCCGGGGTCACATTCATTGGACCTGCACGCCCCCAGTGAATTCCCAGGGTCCCGAGCGTTTACTATAATAGGACTCGTGCTCAGGTAATCCCATTCAGGGTACTGCTAACCGGCGTCCAAAGCTACCAAACAACTTTCTAAGCACTGAACCCCCGGGACGTTTACACTCACGGGGACCTAGCAGGGGGAACCACCAGAATAATACTCGGAACACAAGGGACACAGGAGGCAAGAACGAAGGCAGACCCCCCACCAGGTAGATAAACAAAAATGAAAAAGAAAACCCCGCAAGAGGACAGCATACCCAGGCACAACAGACCTGGACGCCAAATAGGTGAAAACAAGCTGTGCAGCACCTTGCGCCCCACCAGTGCAAAACTGCCCCTTACCCGAAGGCGAACAAGGGAGACAGAACACCCGAGCACACAAAGGGCGGCCGAAAACCAAGGAGTAAACTGCCTAGCAGGGGCAGAAACCAAGGAACTTGTGGAAGGTGGCCCCAAGGGCAGTACTTACAGGGCACCTAGGGAAGGGAACCCTAGGCGCATGCAGCCAGAGTACTGGAGACTCCCGATTCACGCATCACCTAGAAGACAGACACCATACTAGGTACAGTGCTGAAACAACTAATGGAGCCGGAGCACACAACCGGTGCCTATAGCATCAGTCGAAGAACTGATGGGTGGATAGCCGGCGTGAGAGGTCTGGGGCTCCCCCTCCCCAGACAGCGGCGCGGTGACGTGTGACGTCATACTAGTTTGCTTGTTTTCTGTTGGGGAGTTCTATCCACTACTTCAGCTTTTTTGGTCGCCGCTCTGCTACCGGAGGGCGCTGACGTTCGGCCCGGGCTGTCAGTGTTGACCTGTAACTGCTGCGTGGTGGTCGTCTTGTTGACGGTGTGGTGCGGCCATTGGCCGGGGCCTGGCGGGTGTCATGGCGTCGACTAGTGGTGGCCGTGTTCGCCGGGTCGACACCGCCCGGCTTGATTTCTCGGCCCCCGTTGACTGGCCCTTGGTGGAGGTTGCCCTTATGGACGTCATGCGTGTGGAGTACCAAGATCTCTACGGTGTTGAGAAACTTTCCCCTACCCGGGTGGCGGTGACGTTCTCCTCGGCGCAGGTATATCAGCTGTTTGTGCGTCGATGGGGTACGCGGACGCATGTACTTCCAGGTTCTGCTGTGACGGTGGAGGTCTCCGATCCGTGGGGCCCCCTGACGTATGTGAGCGTTCATGGTGCGCCGGTGCAGTTTCCTGAGGATGAGCTGTCTACCGCGTTCCGTCGGTATGGTGAGGTGGTGGGGCAGCGTCATGCCTGTCTGCTTAGTGGGCGCCTGAAGGGGCTCCGTATGGGTGCCCGTACTTTGCGCATGCGGCTCTCTGGGGCTATTCCCTCTCGGGTGGCTGTGTGTGGGTTTTATGTGCGTGTGTTCTACCAGGGGCAGACTCGCTCCTGTTTCCGGTGTGGTGAGGTAGGCCATTTCGCTGCAGCTTGCCGTGCCCCTCGTCCGGAGGACCCATCGGTTTTCCATGCGGATGATTTTCCACTTCTGCCGGAGGCTGGGGCGCCCCCAGTGGGCCCGGGCTCTGTGGGTGTGCCTCTGGAGGCGTCGTCCCCAGCTGTCCCTACCTCTCCGTCTGCTGCTGGGTCCTCTACTCTGTCTGTTGACTCTGATGCTCTCGCGGCTCCTGCTTCGGGTGCGCCTCTGCTGGTGGCGGCGGAGGTACATCGCGACCCGAGTGTCTCCTTGGAATCCGACGTGTGTGGTGTGGTGCCGGCGGGCGACCCGTGTGCAGTGGCCAGTGTGCTTCCCGAGGCCAGGGGCGGTGTTGTTACTGTGTCTCCTGACGGCCAGCCTAGCGGTGTTCCTGATGCTGGTGCCGTGGCGCAGCCGCCTGCTGTCGCTTGTGCTGTGCCTCCTGTGGTTGCATTGGGCTCTTCTGTTCCTCGACGAAAGCGCGCTCCGAGGGATCGGTCGCACAGCAGGGGCCCCCCTGGGAAGAGGATCGAGGCTTCGGGTGGTGTGCCTTTGGCTGGTGCTCCTCCCTCCGCTTCTCCAGTGGTTCCTCCTCCCCCTTCGGAAGCGGGATCTGGGGATGAGCGGGGCATTGAGCGTGGTGTCGGGCTCGGGGCGGCGGAGGCAGGGGAACAACTGTGGATGGTGTCCTCGACGCCTGGGGCGCCCTCTTCGCATGGTGTGTCTCCTGTGATTTTGAAGGCGGTTCCTGGCCGGTCGTCTTCCAGGGTGCGGCAGGGGGTTGAGCCTGGTGGTGTGGATGTGGCTCCCGCTGCGGGTGCGGTTGTGTCCCCTGGGGGACGCGTTGGGTTGGGGGTGTCCTGAGGTTCTCCCGATGGCGCCCTCTGTTGTCTGTGCGTCTTTGCATGTTCGTGGTTTAAATGATCTTGGGGTCCAGTTGGGCCTGTTGGATGGTGTGTGTGTGTGTGGTTGTTTTGGCTCCTGTGGGTGTGTGTTCGTTTGGGTGTGCTTGTGTGTGGGTGTGGTTTTTATGTTTTCCCTGGCTCCTGCGTGGGCCTTTTTGTTTGCCTTGTATGGATTTTATGGTTTGTGCATTTTTGTTCTTTATGGTATGTATGCTTATATGCTCCTATGTCTTTGGAGCGTGCCTCTTCTGTCTTTTGTGATTTTCTGTGTGGGGGTTGGGGTGCCCGGGTTATGTTTTGTCCTCCCCCCCCCTTTTCATGTACTACTGTTCCTGTGTTATGAGTGTTCTTTTTGCCAGCCATGTACTTTGCCTTGGGCTATTTATGTAGTATTTATCTGTTCTTTCTTGATTTGTGTTTTGTGTTCTGCCTTTGTATTATGTCTTTTTAATTATGCATGAGGAAACGGAGTAAGAAACAAGAAATGTACTCAGTTATTTCTGTTTGACTTTCCATGTTCTGTATTTCCATGTTTTTTGTTTAATGTAGTTTTGTAATTTTGTCTCTTAGGGGTTTCGGAGGCCTGTTGTTCTGTACTTTTATGCACCTGTGCTTGGGTTGTTGGGCTGGGCTTGTATGTGCGTTCTCCTTTTGTATTTCTGTACTTAAGGTTGTGTGGAAGTGCCTATGTTTTATGTTATTTCTATTGTGTGCTATTTATGTCATGTTCTGTTTTTTGTGGTACATACTGTCCCCGTTTCTGGGTTCTCTTTTTTTTTGTGCCTTGTGTCATGTGTTTTCTTTCTTGGTTTTTGTTGGGTATGTTTAGTGTATCCGTGGTTTACTTCCTTTGTTATATTGTCCTGTGTATGTTCTTAACTTGTTCTTTCGGCGGGTGTCTGTTTTGTACATTGTGTATTCTTTTATAAAAATAAAAAAAAAAAAAAAACTTCAGCTTTTGGTAGCAATTTTAACCAGAATAGGGGTTTGTTTTGGAATGTTTACCTTTCTGGATACTTGACCCGGTCGATGGCAGTCATAGAATGCTTCCAACCACACGGGGGTTTCTATAGGCCATTGCTCCCCTTGCCTCTCTGAGGGGGCCAGGTTCAGGCCGTGGTCCCCGGTAGGCCCTAGAAATCCATACACATGACTGATGCCAAAGTTTGACATTAGCATATCAGCCTGGTATAGCTCCAAGGAGCCGACGGAGCTCCCCCCAGAAAAGGGTGATACCTAAGATGATAAGCATAGACTATTACATTATGGAGTCAGTAGTTCTAGTAATAGTATGGTAGTTTAATTGCATTAAGCAGAATGAAAACATTAAATTGAAATATAACAATTTATTTTTATATTTATTTATTTAAAAACAAGAAGGTACAGTGGGGTCTGAGAGCACATAATAATAATAATGTTGTTATTCTTATATTTTTGGAAAGCCACAAACACGCATTCCATCTTGAGCAGTTACTTAATCTAACAGATATGGCCAAGACTATCAATAGGTACATTGTAGCAAAATTTGAGTTCATCATAATAACTACAATATAAATTGAAGGTATTGATAACACCGGTGAAGTTGCACGTCTTAAGTACTAAAATGCTTTAATACTCTTAGTTACAGTTAGTAGTGGACAGTGACCTTGAAAGTTCAGACAATTGTCAAACAAGTTGTATATAAAAATTATTAAGTCATAAGTATGAGCCAAGTATTACACCTTAAATCAATTAACAATTAAAATAAATATATTTATTTAAGCTCTGTCATTAGTTTATTTATATACAAGAAGGTATATTGCGTCGTGAAAGTGCATACATTGGAGTTTAAGTATAAAATTCTTGCAAAGCTACCATGCATCAAGACGACGAAGAGTTGAGGGAAAGGCAGAAGTAAGTAATTATCAAAAAGAAGGCACCAAACCGGGAAGGTTATGTAGCACTATCAAATGTGTGGGATAACCAGAGGGCGCTAAATATCACCAAGGACGCTAATACGAGAACAGAAACGCATAAGGTGAACGATATCAAAAGTATCCGAGTCACCAAGAATACCATTAAGATACAAACAACAGCGAGGGACGGTCGGAAAACAAGACACAAGCTCGTCCCGGAAGTCAGGACATTCAACAAGGATGTGCACGACCGTAAGAGGGACAATGCAATTAGGATAATGTGCACTCTACATTATTAAAACAGTTAACACTGAAAAGCATCACTGAAAGTACTCAGAGTATGGGTAACGATGTGTATCAGTGCTATACCGACGGCTCTGTAGAAGAATGTGGACGATGTACCGAATGTGCATGTAATATATTTGAACACATACAGCAATGAAGCACGTCAATGACTGGGCAAGTACAACTCAAACCGAACTTGCAGGCATATACCTTGCCACTGAATTTTTAAAAGACAAAGGCAGTGGACTTTTATACTGTGACTCGCAGAGTGCACTCCTGGCATTGAACGCACATAGTAGTGACACCCAGAAAATAGTCAGTGATATTCGAATGAATGTTTTAGCTGCTAAAGAAAACAGATTTGAAATTGAATTCCTATGGATACCATCACATGTTGGCATCTCAAGGCATGACACTGTTGATATGCTTGCAAAGAAAGCCTGTAGAAAACCAGTGGTAGAAATTGATATGGGTGTTTCATTAGCAGTGACAAAGAGAATACTTAAACAAATATCTAATGCAGATCTCACCAACCTAACAAATTCACAAAGACCTGAAAGTTGTAGCATTAAATATTATGATGGATATCGTGAGGAGACATTCACATATGGGACTATAGAACAAGAACCTGGCAATGTGATGTTATAGTGGCCAGAATACGCCTGGGATATAGACGTATCTGGCAGCTTTCTCAAAACCCAAATGTCGAGTACACAATGTGTCAACTTTGTGAAAGAGAAAACATGCACTCTCTTGAACATTATATTGTAGATTGACTGACTTTCGCCCTCCTGGGCTAAGGTATGCTGAACTGTGTAATTACTATATGAGTACTGGAACACTTGATGATATATTGGACTTATACCCAAGATTAACCATGTAATGTATCAATTATACAATGTATGTATGTGATGTAACTATATAACCTGAGCTTGTAAAAGCACCTTAATCACCTTCAGTGATTAAGCCATGGTGCTTAATCACCTTCAGTGATTAAGCACTTAATTGCACACTAGTTTCTCTATCAGCATCTCACCCTGTCAGAGTAAAAGAGACAAATGTATGTGAATGCATGTGTGTGTAATTACCTAAGTGTAATTACCTAAGTGTAGTTACAGGATGAGAGCTACGCTCGTGGTGTCCCGTCTTCCCAGCACTCTTTGTCATATAACGCTTTGAAACCACTGACGGTCTTGGCCTCCACCACCCTCTCACCTAACTTGTTCCAACCGTCTACCACTCTATTTGCGAAGGTGAATTTTCTTATATTTCTTCGGCATCTGTGTTTAGCTAGTTTAAATCTATGACCTCTTGTTCTTGAAGTTCCAGGTCTCAGGAAGTCTTCCCTGTCGATTTTGTCAATTCCTGTTACTATTTTGTATGTAGTGATCATATCACCTCTTTTTCTTCTGTCTTCTAGTTTTGGCATATTTAATGCTTCTAACCTCTCCTCGTAGCTCTTGCCCTTCAGTTCTGGGAGCCACTTAGTAGCATGTCTTTGCACCTTTTCCAGTTTGTTGATGTGCTTCTTAAGATATGGGCACCACACAACAGCTGCATATTCTAGCTTTGGCCTAACAAAAGTCATGAACAATTTCTTTAGTATATCGCCATCCATGTATTTAAATGCAATTCTGAAGTTAGAAAGCATAGCATAGGCTCCTTGCACAATATTCTTTATGTGGTCCTCAGGTGATAGTTTTCTATCTAGAACCACTCCTAGATCTCTTTCTTTATCAGAATTCTTTAAAGATTTCTCACATAATATATAGGTTGTGTGGGGTCTATGTTCTCCTATTCCACATTCCATAACATGACATTTATTAACATTAAATTCCATTTGCCAAGTGGTGCTCCATATACTTATTTTGTCCAGGTCTTTTTGAAGGGCATGACAGTCATCTAAATTTCTTATCCTTCCTATTATCTTAGCATCATCAGCAAACATGTTCATATAATTCTGTATACCAACTGGTAGATCATTTATGTACACAATAAACATCACTGGTGCAAGAACTGAACCCTGTGGTACTCCACTTGTGACATTTCTCCATTCTGATACATTGCCTCTGATTACTGCCCTCATTTTTCTATCAGTCAGAAAATTTTTAATCCATGATAGAAGCTTACCTGTCACCCCTCCAATATTTTCCAGTTTCCAGAACAACCTCTTATGTGGAACTCTGTCGAAAGCCTTTTTTAGGTCCAGATAGATGCAGTCAACCCAACCATCTCTTTCCTGTAATATCTCTGTGGCTCGATCATAGAAACTGAGTAAATTCGATACACAGGATCTTCCAGATCGAAAACCATACTGTCTGTCTGATATTATATCATTTCTCTCTAGGTGTTCTACCCATTTAGTTTTGATTAGTTTTTCCAATACTTTCACTATTACACTTGTCAATGATACAGGTCTATAATTGAGGGGGTCTTCCCTGCTGCCACTTTTGTAGATTGGAACTATGTTAGCCTGTTTCCACCCGTCTGCTACGATTCCTGTACACAGGGATGCCTGAAAGATCAGGTGAAGTGGAATGCTGAGCTCAGATGCACATTCTCTCAGAACCCATGGTGAAACGCCATCTGGGCCAGCTGCTTTGTTCTTACCGAGCTCCTTGAGCATTTTTTCCACTTCGTCTCTAGACACCTCTATGTGTTCTATGTTGTTCTCTGAAATTCTTATTGTATCTGGTTCCCTAAAGATTTCATTTTGTACAAACACACTTTGGAACTTTTCGTTTAGTGTTTCACACATTTCCTTTTCATCTTCCGTGAATCTATTTCCCATTTTCAACCTCTGAATATTATCCTTTACCTGCAATTTGTTGTTTATGAATTTATAGAATAGACCTGGTTCTGTTTTACATTTGTCCGCAATCCCTTTTTCAAAATTTCTTTCTGCCTCTCTCCTCACTGCCGTGTAGTTGTTTCTCGCATCTTTGTATCGCTGATATGTTTGGGGGTTCGGCCTGTATTGATTCCATTTTTGTGTCTTTCGGTCTCTAGCCCTCTCGCAATTTCTATTGAACCAATCCTGTTTCCTAGTTCTGCATCTCTGTTTTGGTATAAATTTTTTTGTGCCTTTATCATATATTTCACAAAACTTGCCATACATCTCATTCACTTCCTTGCCTAGCATCAAGTCTGTCCAATTATATTCACTAAAAAAATTTCTAAGGTCACCATAATGTCCTCTCCTGAAGTCTGGTTTTTCAACTGCTTCAACCTCCTTATTTTCTTCCAGCTTATAACGCATTGCATACTTTATTCCCAAAAAGACATGGTCACTTTTACCCAAGGGAGGAAGGTACTGAATGTCAAATATCTCTTCCTCCTTCCTGGTAAATATCAAATCTAGCATGGAGGGAACGTCCCCTTCCCTCATCCTCGTAGCTTGTTTAACATGTTGATACAAGAATGTTTCCAGGATGAGGTCTACAAATTTACAGGTCCAAAAATCTTCTGTTTTAGCTTCATATGCTTCCCAGTCTATGGATTTCAAGTTGAAGTCACCGACTATCAACAGTCGTGATCTATCGTTATCCGCTCTCGCTATAATCTCTCATTATTGTTATAAGACCTTCACGTTTACTATCTAGCTCCTCCTTTGACCATGTGCTGCTTGGCGGTGGACTATATGCATTTATCATCATTAGTTTATCATCCTCATAGCAGATCTCTAGTGCTATTATGTCAACTTCTTGTGGATTGGCAGTCATTATTTCCTTCACCTTTAGGTGTTCTTTTACCAGCACAGCAACGCCACCGCCTTTCCTAATTTTTCTGTCCCGTCTCCAAATTGAGTAGCCCCTTGGGAATATGACCTCATTTAAAATTACATCTTCAAGTTTTGTCTCCGTGAGTGCAACAATGTCTGGTGTCTGCAGCTGTATTACATCACTTAACTCCAGTATCTTCGATCTCACTCCATCTATGTTGGTGTATGCAATCTTCAGGAACTTGTTCCCCCTCTCCTTATTCTTCACTCCCCCTCTCTCTATTGATTTTGTTGGTTTGCCTTTATGTACCACTTTACTGGTTTGCCTACCCCTATCACTTTGTAGAAAAAAGAATTTATTTCTTCTTCATTCCTGCTCTCATTTAAATGTTTTGCCTCGGCGAGGTTCAGTTTCAGCTTCTCTCTATCTTCTTTTGAAAGATCTCGTCTTAATGACCACCCTTTCCCATCCTCATCCCTTTGCAATTTTCTAGCATTCCTTAGTACTTCTTCCATCTGTTTGGCACCGTTTAGGGTGATCCTCAAAGGTCGATCTTTCCCTTTTACGTACCTGCCTATTCTCCTGTAGTCGCACACATTCTCTCTGTTTGTAAGACCTTCCACGAGGCCAACAATTTTATCTACTACTTTAGCTTCTTCTACAGCTCTTTCTGACCTAGATGTTATCGCCTTTTCTTTGCAGCCAAAAATGATCAGGGACTTACTCCGATCAACTGTGTTTTGCACCAACTTCGGGTTAGATGCCAATTCTTTCCTCACTTCTAGCCTAATGTTTGTTTTATCTTGGTTGCTGCAGTGTTTGACTTCCTTTACTGCTTCTTCTATTTTTTCCTTCTCCTTGGCCACTTGTGCATAAGTGAGTTGCATATCTTTCTTGCACTGTTCTATTCCCTGTGTAACTTCCTCCATCTGTGCTGACAAAAGCTGTTTCTCCTGTTGAATTTCCTTGCCTAACCTATTGCAGTCATTTATGTTTAAATTTACTTTAACTTCTTCCAAAGCTATTTTTAAGAGTTTATTTTCTTCTTCCATGGCTTTGCAATTTGTTTCCAATTGATTCTTATCCTTGCGCAAGTCTTTCACTAAACCCTCAAGACATAAAACTTTGCTATTCAAATGGTCATTACTTTCTTTCAATTTACTAATTATTTCTACATGAGAGTTCACTATAGTATCTAAATTTACCAACTTGTTATGTAGACTACTAATATCAATGCTTTCTTCATTGAATCCCTCAAAATCAAGCTCTGTTTTGTTTTTCCCCTTGCCAGTGGCCATCTTGAATGTTCTTCTCTGCACTGTAAACACTAGGGCAACTTTTTCTCATCCGATTTTTCACTTCCCTTAGCACTTTCCTGTTATCTCACCTATTTTTCAAGAGCACTATACCTTTATGTTCTCTGGGACACCACTCACTACCATCAACCTGTACTACAATACTTAGGATTGTTGAAATATGCTGGAGCTCCTCTGCTGCAAGTGTTGACCCTAGGGGTGTCACCTTTTGAATCAAGTATGTGTGTGTGTGTATATGTATGTATATATGTGTGTGTGTATGTATATGAATGTGTATAAAGTATATATGGAAGCTGATCAGAATTACATTTCACCTTTGTAAATGCACATTACTGCCAAAACATTCTGGCCAAAGGAGGAGCAAGGTCGGGGCCCAATGCAGCAGAGGCTGCAGAGCCCGGTCTTCCAACACGGACAGACTCGGGGGCTTGGTCGCCCACCCCACGAGCCTGAGAAGGTAAAGGAGAAACAGAATTTAACATGAGGACGAAAAAGAAACATTCATTCACAAATGTGCCCCCACACCCACCATGGAGCCACAGTTAGAGGCAGGACACCCAACAAGAAGCTATTGCTGATCATGCTGGGGCCCCCTAGGGCTGTGTCGTGAGTATATGCCCCACAAACGCCACCTTAAGAACCGTCAGTCTGTCGAGATCGTGTTCAGTGATGAAAGGAGGATTGACAATAAAAGGTTCCCCTTGCTCTCGACTTTGGGTACTACAGTTCTACGGGTGCAGGAGTATGCCTCCTCAAGCACCCGGGCGTCAAAATAGAAGTAGTCCAAAGGAATAACCAAAACAAGCAAAAGGTCGGCAGGAAACGACAAGCACATAGGAGAAGAGGGGGGAGAAAAACGAAACAGAAGGAAAAGGAAAAGTTGTTCAGCACAATTAGAGAGGATAGCAGCAGGAGCACAAGGCTACAAAAAGGCAGAGGAGTGTCCCAAGGAGCATTACACTCCAGCAGCCGCCCACTAAGCCCCACTCATGGCATCAACGAGCTGAACAGGGAGGGGGGAGGCAGAAGAGTAAGCAGGACAGCCGTAATTGAGTTTAGACAGCATGAGAAAGGAATGTAAAGAGAGCAAGCAGCATGCGCCCTTCAGCTCCCCAGGAAGTATGGGACAAGACCTTAAGTAAGTTAAGGGCTTTGAAGCATTCAACTCGAAGGTAAGAGATAAGGGGTGATTAAGACAAGCAAGTGTCAAAGATTAACTCAAAAAGTTTAACAGAATCCTTTATAAAAGAGGATTACTATCAAGAGGACAGAGTGGGGTCGAAGAACGACCTGCTTCCAAGTAAAGGTCATAGCACAAGTCTTAGTTGGAGAGAACTTGAAGCCATGATTGGTGGCCCAGGACGACATGGCATCAATCGCAAGTTGAAGCCGCCATTGGAGAAAAGGCGAGTCATCACCTTGACAGCAGAGGGTAAGATCATCAACATAGAGAGCTGAGAAAATGCCAGAGGGATGGGAGGAAAGAAGACCATTGAGGGTTACCAGGAAAATAGTAGTGCTCAGAACACAACCTTGAGGTACACCTTCGTATTGCCGAAAAGAGGCAGAGAGGTTCCCTTAGAATCTCATTCTAAGGGAACGACAAGAGAGGAAGATCTTGAGTTAGAGAGGGAGATTGCCACGAAGGCCAAAAGAACATTGTTGGAACAGAATGTGGTATCTCCAGGTGGTGTCATACGCCTTTTCCAGGTCCAAAAGGACTGCAACCACGAAGGTCTTCACAGCAAAGGTAGTACAAACATGGACCTCTAAGTTCAGGAGGACATCAGTCATGCAGCAACACTTGCGAAAGCCAAATTGAGAAGGAGAGAGGGAGGGCGATAGCATTCCAAGAACCATATCAGACAGACACTGACCATACATTTAAAGAGGTTGCAGACACAACTCATTAAAGCAATGGAGCGAAAGTCTTTAGGGAATGACCACAGAGAACTAGGTTTTCAAATAGGAAGAATAACCGGCTCAAGTCAGTCCATGGGAACCGATGACAACTCCCAGACACTGTTATAAACGTTCAGTAAATACTGAAATATGTATGGAGGGAGATGTCAAAGTATTACATAATGAATATCAAATGAACCCGCCGCTGTAGAACCGCAGAAGGCCAGGGCAGACAGGAGTTCTTAGAGAGAGAGGAGCGTTATAGAGAAGATGAAGAGGCGTTTGAAAATCTAAGTGACAAGATTGAAGAAGAGGCTTAAGAGTAAGGAAAGGAGGAAGATGAGAATCGGAGCTAACAGTTGAAAAGTGTGAACCCAGTTCGGTTTTGACCGAGACCGGATCTGCCACAACAGAACCACAGAGGTGAAGAACTGGCAAGACATCTGGAAAAAACTTACCCACTAACTTGCAGATTTCCTCCCAGATCAGGGGCAGAGGGGTGTTAGACATAATAGTGGAAATGAAAGATCTCCAACTCTCACTCTTAGTCATACAGATGGCCCTACGGGCCACTACACTTGACTTCTGGCGCAAAAGCAAAGAATCAGGCGTCCATCAACAACGGTGTTTCTTCTAGGCCGCACGCTTACAATGGACAGCCTGAGCACAGGCTGCATTCCACCAGGGAATGCACTTCTGTGCGCCCCGGGAGGTAGAGCGAGGAGGGCAGCATCAAAAACTGTCATGAAAGGAGGAGGGGGGCTCGGGAAAGAGGAAAATCAGAGAGGTTGGAAAGAGTAACACAAAGGTAAAGAGGTTCCAAACAGCCTTGTCAAACTTCCACCTAGGGAAGGAGAGGGGAGGGTGAGAAGAAAAGAAAAGTGAGAAGGATGGGGAAAAGGTCACTTATGTAGGTCATCAAGAACCCGCCAGGTGAAGTCCATATAAAGAGAAGATGAGCAGAAAGATCAATACAGGAAAGGGTGGGGAATCAACATGAGTGGGTTTGCCAGAATTCACTAGTTATAAATGAAGAGAAGTGAGCACAAATGGTTCAAGAAGGCATCCCCGGGTGTTTGTCAGAATATCTCCCCAGAAGGTATGCTGACAGTTAAAATCATCCAAAAGGAGCACAGGCTCTGGTAAAGAGTCCAACAGGTGTTTAGGATCATGAAGAGAAAGCGTAAAATTTGAGGGGAGATAAACGGAACAGACTGTATACCATTTACTCACAAAGATATGGACCACAAAACACTGAATGGGTGACTGAAAAAGTCGGGGGATGAAGGGAATATCACGACAGATCAAGAGAGCAGTAGAGTTATGCGCAGTAAAAGCTGGAGGGGAAAAGAGAAAGTAATAACCATGCCAAATAAGTTTTATTGTTTTCTTTTGGGAGGGAGTTCTTTGGTTGTTCTACCTCTTCCCCTCACTTCATTACACACGCAAATCACAATAGCGTGATGCTTCAATGAACAAATCCACAAGGGCCGTGACGAGGATTCGAACCGTCAGAAGAGGTAGAACGGCCTATTGACATAGCTAGAGTGCATGGGGGAGTTGTGTAAAACCTTGGTTTGTGTCTCGAAGAGGCTGCAGGATTCAAGTAAGTTCAGTAAAACTTCTGGTTTCAACTCTTTTTACCATGTTGTAGCTCAGTCGATAAGGCAGCGTCTGCGATGATCTAAGACGTAGGTTCAAATCCTCGTCACGGTCCTTGTGGATTTGTTCATTGATGAATCACGCTAGTGTGATTTCTGTGTGTTTTTGACAATATTCAAATGACTTATGCTGTATGAATCCTAATGTGCTTTATTAGATTTGATTTTTGTGAAAAGTCTTTTTGACATTCTAAACAGTGATATGGTTTCTCTCCTGTATGAATCCTCATGTGTGTTATTAGAGATAATTTAAGTGAAAAGTCTTTTTGACATTCTGAACAGTGATATGGTTTCTCTCCTGTATGAATCCTCATGTGTTTTCTTAGATATGATTTTTGTTTAAAGTCTTTTTGACACTCTGAACAGTGATATGGTTTCTCTCCTGTATGAATCCTCATGTGTTTTATTAGAGATGATTTTTGTTTAAAGTCTTTTTGACACTCTGAACAGTGATATGGTTTCTCTCCTGTATGAATCCTCATGTGTGTTATTAGATTTGATTTAAGTGAAAAGTCTTTTTGACATTCTGAACAGTGATATGGTTTCTCTCCTGTATGAATCCTCATGTGTGTTATTAGAGATGATTTTTGTGAAAAGTCTTTTTGACATTCTGAACAGTGATATGGTTTCTCTCCTGTATGAATCCTCATGTGTCTTATTAGAGATAATTTGTGTGAAAAGTCTTTTTGACATACTGAACAGTGATATGGTTTCTCTCCTGTATGAATCCTCATGTGTCTTATTAGAGATAATTTGTGTGAAAAGTCTTTTTGACATACTGAACAGTGATATGGTTTCTCTCCTGTATGAATCCTCATGTGTTTTATTAGAGATGATTTTTGTTTAAAGTCTTTTTGACACTCTGAACAGTGATATGGTTTCTCTCCTGTATGAATCCTCATGTGTGTTATTAGAGATGATTTAAGTGAAAAGTCTTTTTGACATTCTGAACAGTGATATGGTTTCTCTCCTGTATGAATCCTCATGTGTGTTATTAGAGATGATTTTCGTGTAAAGTCTTTTTGACATACTGAACAGTGATATGGTTTCTCTCCTGTATGAATCCTCATGTGTTTTATTAGAGATGATTTTTGTTTAAAATCTTTTTGACACTCTGAACAGTGATATGGTTTCTCTCCTGTATGAATCCTCATGTGTTTTATTAGAGATGATTTAAGTGAAAAGTCTTTTTGACATTCTGAACAGTGATATGGTTTCTCTCCTGTATGAATCCTCATGTGTGTTATTAGAGATGATTTTCGTGTAAAGTCTTTTTGACATACTGAACAGTGATATGGTTTCTCTCCTGTATGAATCCTCATGTGTTTTATTAGAGATGATTTTTGTTTAAAGTTTTTTTGACATACTGAACAGTGATATGGTTTCTCTCCTGTATGAATCCTCATGTGTGTTATTAGAGATGATTTTTGTGAAAAGTCTTTTTGACATTCTGAACAGTGATATGGTTTCTCTCCTGTATGAATCCTCATGTGTCTTATTAGAGATAATTTGTGTGAAAAGTCTTTTTGACATACTGAACAGTGATATGGTTTCTCTCCTTTATGAATCCTTGCGTGTGTGTTATTAGCCATAATTTATTTTTAAAGTCTTTCAGACACATTCTACAGTGATATGACTTTTCTCCTGAACGGTCACTTATTTATATTTTGATATTTTTTAAAGTAGTTGTAGTACATTACTACTACTAAAGTAGTAGTAATGTATTTATTTTTTTTCTCTAAATGTTTTCTATGCTATTATGCGAGATGTTTTCATAATATAATTTTAAACATTCAACACTGATGACATTTTTCTTTTGAATAAATATTTGTACAGTTTTCTTGATTGTATAAACCTTTACAGCTATTTGATCCAATAAGCAAGTATTATCTAATGAAATATTCTACATTTCATTAGTTAAGTCTTGTAGACAATTATTACTAGTATTTGTCTCCTTTATAAATTGTTGTGTTCTTTATAAATCTTAGTAATATATTTTTTATATAATTTTAAATGCATGAGCTTTTATTTATTACTAAAGCAAATATTGTTAAGAGATGCCAAAAACACTTGGACTGTCGGATACATAAATAATTCAAGTAACTACATAGTAATCAGTATAGAGTAACCAGAATAGAGCACACAGGTTATAGTGTTAACTCTGTTGTCAACAGATGGCACTCAATATCAGATAAGCAATTGGAATAATCTAACTTTTGTAGGAATATAAAGCAATTTAATTACTTGTCAAAGACACAAGAGAATGGAAAAAAGTTACAATATGTAAACCACAGGAATTATTCATAAATAGTAAGATAATATTGTGCTTATTATATTATAAAATGTGCTAGACATAAAATATACTCTACAATATTTCCTGTGAATCAGCAAGTGTAAAAGCAAACATACAAATCTACGTCTCCACATGCGTTCACCAGCAGGAAAGTTAGTGTCCGTGTATAACTTTGTAAACATTACGAACAAATCTTGTGGCAATTTTTTTTTTAAGATTTAGCAAAATGTCTTTGTATAGGAAAATTAAATATATTATAAATTTTATAATCATACTGTACATATAGTATACAGTATGATTAGTATACATATATAGTATACAGTATGATTAGTGTACATATAGTATACAGTGTACATATATACTGTACATAAAACATACTGTTTTATCATACTGTACATATAGCAACAGCAGAGAAGGATGGTTTATTATAAATACAGCCACAGTATTAAGATGTTTCACTACAGAACCTTATTATAAACATCACCACAGAACTATGGGATGTCTTATTATAAATATAACCACAGAACTGATGGATGTCTTATTATAAATATAACCACAGCACAAGAGTCAGGTACAGTGGACCCTCATGTGGTCTGTCATTTGCAAAAATATATGTGTGTGATTTTTAAAAGAACTTACTGATCCAATGTACCATGCACATTGTTATTTTTAAATCCCCTATACCATTCATGTAATTATGTAAATAAATAAATAAATTCTGAGCATTAAGAACACTGATATATTATCTTATTTGGAGAGCCTTTTGAGCTTAAGAGCAAATTACCTAAGAAAAAAATCATAATTACTATACAGTATAAAGATTATTTATTTTAAATGCTTTCTCAACATTTACAATGGCTCACATAGGAGAAAAAGTATGTAATGTTTTAAAACTGAAAATATACATTAAACTTTTTAATATTAGAACCTGATTATAAAAATCATTAATTTGAAAATCTTAAAATGTTTTCTTGCCAAACAATAGTATTAAAAACAATACTGTACCACATACACAATGAACTAATAAATACTGAGATTATAAAATTAATGATACACCAAATTTAATTTAAATACACATTTTCTTTGTTACCATAGTGCATGAGATGTTAATAATGCATGACATATTGAAAATACATATAGTCATTCACATGAGTGTGCTGAAGACAGTCTTACCCATCTACATGTAGTATTTCTTACACCATAATGTGTTTCATAATGCTGCTGACAACATGTATGCAGTATATCTGACAGTGTGTGTGGATGCTGACACTGCAGGTATTATTCAATACCACTGGGTCCTGACACAGCAGGTATTATTCAATACCACTGGGTCCTGACACTGCAGGTATTATTCAATACCACTGGGTCCTGACACTGCAGGTATTATTCAATACCACTGGGTCCTGACACTGCAGGTATTATTCAAAACCACTGGGTCCTGACACTGCAGGTATTATTCAATACCACTGGGTCCTGACACTGCAGGTATTATTCAATACCACTGGGTCCTGACACTGCAGGTATTATTCAATACCACTGGGTCCTGACACTGCAGGTATTATTCAAAACCACTGGGTCCTGGCACTGCAGGTATTATTCAATACCACTGGGTCCTGACACTGCAGGTATTATTCAATACCACTAGGTCCTGACACTGCAGGTATTATTCAATACCACTGGGTCCTGACACTGCAGGTATTATTCAATACCACTGGGTCCTGACACTGCAGGTATTATTCAATACCACTGGGTCCTGACACTGCAGGTATTATTCAATACCACTGGGTCCTGACACTGCAGGTATTATTCTTCTGGTGACTGTAGGAGCTGTGAAAGAAAGGATTGAGAGATTACCAAGTCGTTTAAAGTCAACAAATACCAAATACAGAATCTTTGAAATCTAGTAAAGATTTCCCAAATAGGATTTTTTTTTTAATAATTCCAATACTATAATGGTTCTTTCTCCAAATAAAACAAAGATATACAGTATAGGTAAAATATATCAGCCAGCAGACTGTAAACAGGTACAAATCCCTGTGCACAGGAATCTTAGCAGATACAGTACATAGAAAAAGGCAAACATAATTCCAATCTACAAAAATGGTATCCAAGAAGACCCTCTAAATTATAAACCCGTATCATTAACAAGTATGGTAGTTAAAACATTAGAAAAAAATAGCTAACACCAGATGGGTTGATCCATTGTTGTTAACACAACAATGGGTAGAACACCTGGAGAATACAATAATGACATCATAATGGACGGACGGTATGGTTTTCGAACAGGAAGATCCTGTGTAACAAATCTACTTAGTTTTTATGAATCACAGAGATTCTACAGGAAAGAGATGGTTGGCCAACTGTCTATCTGGACCTAAAAGACCAGCATTGATGTAATGAAATGCCATCTTCTGGGTGAGACCAGAGGCTCCCTGGCGCTATCCGGACTGATATGAGTGAATTAGACCGTGGCATCAGCCAAGTGAATGGAGTTCTTAGGCCTAACAGGGACCACAAACCAGAACCTAGGCCCCCCTCAGAGTGGCACGAGGAGCAATGGCCTATAGAAAGCCTCGTGAGGTTGGAAGCATTCTATGTCTGCCATCGACCAAGACAGGCACCAAAGAAAGGTGGGTACCCCAAAGCAAACCCTATCTGATTAAAAAAACCAGCGTTGAATGTAATGAAACGCCATTTTCTGGGTGAGTCCCGGAGGCTCCCTGGAGCTATCCATGGCTGATATGGATACCCTAACTATTTTGCATCAGTCGATGTGGGTGGCGTTCTAGGCCTACCGGGGACCATGAGCCAGAACCTGGTCCCCCTCAGAGAGGCATGGGGAGCAATGGCCCATAGAATTGCACATGTGATTTGGAGCATTCTATATCTGCCATCGACCGGGACAGGCACCCAGAAAGGTAAGCGCCATAAAACAAACCCTTATTCTGGTTAACAACAAAAATCGACAAACGAGTGGACAGAACTCCCCCAGGAAAATGAACTAACAAGCATGATGTCACACGAGCCTCGCCACCGCATGTCTGCGCAACTCCCCCCTCCCCGGGAGGGGGAAGGGGGAGCCCCAGACCCCCGCGCCGGCGATCCCCGCCCCAGTTCTGAGGCTGGATATCAAAACCGCAAAAAAAAAAACGCCGACCGGAGGGCGGGAGGGTGCCAGGGAGCCTCCGGGACTCACCCAGAAAATGGCGTTTCATTACGTTCAACGCTGGTTTTCTGGGGGGAGCTCCTACGGCTTCCCGGAGCTTATTCACCAAAGACTACCTAAGAAAACAAGGGGACATACCCGGGAGGCGGTCGGTGAACCACACCTCAACACGAAGTTGAGACAACCCAAGGACCCTTCCGGAAAGCAGCAGGCACATCATTCGCTAGAAAAAGGGAGAACGGCTGCAGACGAAGAGACCTATGACCACGACCACAGGAGCCAAAAACCACTGCGCCTGAGAAGAGCATGAAGCTCTGCCACCTGACCCCCAGAGGCCAATGCCAACATAAAAAGAGAGCCGAGGCAAAGCCAACCTGAACCGAAGGAGCCACAACAACCAAGGAGAAGAAAAACAGGAGAGCACCCGGTCCAAACACCAGAACGGTACAGGCAGTGCATGAGCAGGCCGGAGGTGAAACAATGCATGAGACAGCCTGCGAAACGGCACAGAAGGAACATCGATACCAAAAGCTAGCAGCAGAAACCAAGGTGCCAGACCCAGGAACGGCCCCAAGCGCCTCTACATCCTCCGCAAGCCAATCCTATGACAGCCCCAGGAGGGAAAAGAAAATGCAGGACCAAAACCAAAATGCCACAAGCATGCAAGTCCACCGCCACAAGTGCAGCCGACAGGGAAGGATCCCGCATAAGGAGCCTCCCCGCACCAACATCCCGCAGAAGGGCAGGAGCAAAAAGACTCATTAAGAGGAGCAAAATCGCCCCCAGGAAAATGAGTAGTGCCGAGACAGTGCTAAGAGAAGAGATATGAACAGAATAACAAGGCCAAACACCCAGAAACTGCCTGGAATAGGACCCACAAGCCCTAGAAAAGACCAGAGGGAAGCTCAACCGAATGACGACAGACGTACCAGAAAACGGGAAGGAGCAAAACCGTCCCGAACCTTCGAGAACAAAAAGAAGCAAACACAAAGGACGAAGGCACAAAAACCCCATCACACCCGAGACCAAAAGTCATGCAGAAACCCCAAGAAGAGGGGGACATGACGGAGAAGGCCCGTCCCGGAAAAAAGGGGCGAAGACCGTAGAAAAACACCCACCGACAGGACAAAAGCAAAGGGCACAATGGACAAGGAAACCGAGCCCAGGGAGGGGCCGACGCCCACAAAGCACGTGCGGAAAGGGGGGAACAGAAAAACCCCACACTACAAAACCGCAAGCCCCGCCCAGAGGGGTAGAAATACCCCGGCGGGGACCAACGGGGCCTGAGGCCCCTCACGTTAGCCCCCCCCCCCAGCCCCGGGAACCCACCCTGCAGGCCCTGGGGCCGAGCTGTCCCCCCAAAGCCCTAGCGTCAAGAAAAACCCCGGGGCAGCCGTGAAAAACACTAAGGAAGGGAGCCACTAGGCTCTGGAACTTGAACCAAAATCGGAGGATAGGCGAGGGGCGAGACGAAGACCCCAAGCTCATCCCCAGCCAGCTCAACGAGGCGAGGACAACGAGGACAGGACAGAGAATCCAAGGAACATGGAAAAACCAGGCCCGGCACAGCAAGACCGGCAAGGAAGGAGGGCCCCAGAAGGAGCACGGAAGGGCCGAACAAAATGCCACAACCAACCCCGACACGCAGCCGCAGTACCAAAACCACAGCAGAATGTCACCATACTCCCTGAGGAAGCAACAGAGAAGATAAAGATAAATCGGAACATGAGTGGCACACAAGGGGACACAGGCGGAAACCGAGCACCCAACTGAGCCACAGGGACGGTAGAAGAAACGTGTGCAGTGGAACAGGCAATCGAAGGAACACATTAGGCAGCCCAACTAGGGCTGTCCCCATACACAGCCCCAAGAGCAGAAACGAGAGCGCCCATGAAGCACAGAATCCGCTCGACAGGCGAACGACAGGGGAGAGGCAGAACCAAAGAGCCAGAACCCAATCCTGCAAGCACAAGGAGGCGAGCACAAAACGCCCTCGACACAGGAAAACGTACCACCGAACAGGCAACCCCACTGTTGCACCATGGAACAAGGTGGAGGCGGGGCCCCGAACTCCAGCAAGGTTAGACAAGCATAGGAGAGGGGCAGGAGGAGTACAGGCAGGAGCCGTCTCAGAAGGGCCAAGAGGCCACCCGCAGACACCCGTGAACCGAGGAAGGAATCAGGTGGAGAGAACAAGAGCTGCCCTGTATGGGCTAATAGCCCTGCAGTAGGCACCTCAGGTGGTACGGTCCACGTTCTCAAGTATGTATGTACACCCATTCCTACTTCCAAAAACAAAAACAGCGTCAGGACGAAGGAGACGTCATACCGCACCAACCCACCTGCAGAACATAGGCTCTGTGGGCCATGACGCAAGCCTATGAGTCCGTAGCCGCCGGAGGCGGCCAGGGTGCCCATGCTGGAGAGGAGAAGGGGAGCAGCGAAGGAGGCTCCCCACCCTAGAATGCAGGGAAAAAACCTTGTGACTTCCCCACAGCGGCACTCCAGAACACCCCCAAAGCAACGGGGCACGGATTGTATTAAGAAAAGAGCGAGAGGCGAAGCCCCCTGAGAGAAATGGATGCAGAACACCACGTGTGCACACCGCCCGGAGCCAAAACAAACTCCCACGGCACATGCGCAGGACGCGAAAGAAAAGTAGCCCAACAAGGCGGCAAGGAGCCCAACCGGCGGCAAGGAGCCCAACCGGCGGCAAGGAGCCCAAACCGCTACAAGGAGCCCAAACTGCTACAAGGAGCCCAAACCGCTACAAGGAGCCCAAACCGCTGCAAGGAGCCCAAACCGCTACAAAGGAGCGCAAACAGCTACAAGGAGCCCAAACAGCTACAAGGAACCAGTATGGAGGCAAATTCCGGGACACGCAGGAGGTAAGCCGCAAAGGCCAACTGCACCACAGGCGAAGAGATGCAGGTAGCCGAAAACCTCTGGAAGACAGAACCGAAAAACCACAGGGACACGGAACCGACCCAGGGAGGAGCAGAACCCAAGCCCAAATCGTACGCAGTACGGGGGAAAGAAAACCCCACTCCTCGCAACAGTAAGCCCCGCTCAGAAGAACGGAAATCCAGGCGGGGCGCAATGGAGCCCAAGGCCCCCCCTCCCCAACCCCAGGAGCCTCTACAACAGGCCCCAGGGCCAAGTCGCCCTCCAAAGCCCCGGCCCCACAAGAAAAAGCCGGGGCAGCCGAGAGAGCTGGAAGAGAAGGGGGGCCCACTGGTTAGACCCCGGAGCATCGGCCGGAGGAACAGACTCAAATGCCTCCGCAGCTACCCCGGACGGGGCAACCCCCGAAACTGCCCAAGTCTCAGAACCTCTAACCCCGCCTCGACCCCGAAGCCTGCAGATGCGTAGGGGCCGGAAGCAGGAGGGAGAAAAACAAGGGGGAGTGGAAGGAACCAAGGCCGAAGGAACCAAGGCCGAAGCAACCAAAACCCCCAAGTCTGGGTCCCTACACAAAGCGGGGCAGCATCGTGGCGTCCGAGGAAGCGACAAACCCGAGCGCGTTGCAACAACCTACCTTGCAACGCGCGAGCTGCCTGCACCCACGGGAATTCATCAGCAGACTGGGTGAATGGAGTCACGAACAAGCAACAAAGCTCGCAGGACTCAGGGTCGAATGTGTCACCGACCCAACAGGCAGCATGACGGAGGCAAAAAACAAGGAGAGTCACCCTAAGACAAAGGGACAGAGCAACCCTCAACTCGCACAAAGCGAGAGGGGATGCAAGGGTCTCCACTATCGGACCCGAGAGCCCCTGGGGGGTTTCCCAGGGCTCCTAGACTGGGTCTGCTAAGGGTTATCCCAGGCAGGGCACTGCCAACTGGCGCCCCAAACTACCAAGCAAACTGCTAAAGCTGAACCCACGGGACGTGTCCACCCGTGACGGCGAAGCAGGGGGGGTGCCACCACACAAACAAACCTAATATAAGGGGGGGGGGGAACACAAGGGAGACCCCCCTACCAAGGTAAACAAGGGAGGAAAACCCCCAAACACTTGGGGCAGCTAAACGCCAAGCAGCAAAAAGCCAACAGAGGTAGACTCAAGGTGATTTGTGGAAGGCAACCCCAAGCCCCAAGGGTGGTACTTACAGGGCACTCAGGGAAGGTGACCCTAAGCACATGCAGGCCGAGTACCTGAGAATACTACTCCCAGCTCACACGACCACCGTAGGAGCAGCACTGCAAACAAGTCACAGCACTGAGACAAGACCGGAGCTGGAGCCATACGACCGTGTATTATCCCATCAGCCGAGGAACTGGGGCGGGGATCGCCGGCGCAGGGGTCTGGGGCTCCCCCTTCCCCCTCCCGGGGAGGGGGGAGTTGCGCAGACATGCGGCGCGGCTCGTGTGACGTCATGCTTGTTAGTTTGTTTTCCTGGGGGAGTTCTGTCCACTCGTTTGTCGATTTTTGTTGTTAACCAGAATAGGGGTTTGTTTTGTGGGGCTTACCTTTCTGGGTGCCTGTCCCGGTCGATGGCAGATACAGAATGCTCCAAATCACATGTGCAATTCTATGGGCCATTGCTCCCCGTGCCTCTCTGAGGGGGCTAGGTTCTGGCTCGTGGTCCCCGGTAGGTCTAGAACTCCACCCACATCGACTGATGCAAAATAGTTAGGGTATCCATATCAGCCATGGATAGCTCCGGGGAGCCGTAGGGGCTCCCTCCAGAAATTGCTACTGAAAGCCAAACTGTTGAGAAGAACTCTCCAAACTAAAAACGAACAAACGAGCATGATGTCACAACCATCTCCGTGCCACTGTCAGTGCAGCTCCCCACTTCTGCAGAAGGGGGAAGGGGGAGCTCCAGACCTCCCACACCGGCTATCACCCCCAAGTTCAGAGGCTGGATGTCAAAAACTGTGAAAAACCTCCGACCGGAGGAAGGGAGGGTTGCCGGGAAGACTCCGGGTCTAACCCAAAAAAATGGTGTTTCATTACATTCAACGCTAGTTTTCTGGGGGAGCCCCTTTGGCTTCCCGGAGCTACTTAACCAAAGATAAAAACAAGAGGGACTTTCCCGGGAGGAGGTCGCCACTCGCTCCAGGGGCACCATGCAAGCGCTCGCTTCCAAGAGAAGCCGGACCTGGGACAAAGAAGTCATCCAAAAGCAGGAGCAATAGACCCAGGGGTTCAGATGGAACAAGTCCAGAATGTACCGCAAGTCCGCACAGTCTCGTTTCAGAACCGGAAACAAGGCGGGAAACCGACCTGAGGGATGAGGACTTTTGTCCACACCCAAGCAAACCCACTCCAAGATGACCCAACAGAGAGAGAGAGAGCCTTCCCTGCCAGCTCCAAGCCCCCCGAAGAAGGAGGGGCCACCCAATGCCACTGCAAGCCGCATGAAGAGACCCGAAAAGCCGACAAATCGTGGGACCAGGCGTGAGCAAACTGTACGAACCTCTCCCCACCAATTGCCTCGTCAATAGGATGACCAATGAAAGGGCCGAAGCCCCTTATGAAAAGCCGATAGATGAGCAGAGCAATTACCGCTCCAACCAGACGTCGTCGGCCCGGAAGGCTGTTCCGACTCTGAAAATGGCACCACTGGCATACCACGACAAGAGGAACCTCGAGCCCTGGGGCATGACCCTTTTGGGAAGAAACCCCACGGGCCCCCCTAAGAACCAAAAAGTCCAAGATGGGACGAAAACTAGAAACCTCTGTTTGCAGAAACTGCACCATCGCATACTCTGCAAAGAGAAAGGACAAAATGGGCATAGAAAACCTAAGAGCCAGAGCTCAAGCGGATTCTAAGGATTGAGCGAGCACCGCCTGATGGCACCCAAAACGAGAAGCAAAAAACAGAGACACTGCCTCCCTCAGGATCGGCACAAACAGCTTCAACAAGGCAGCCAATGCCCGCACCACTGCGACCAACGCACCAGAACTAGGATCAGCAACCAACGCCTCCATGTCCTCCTTAAGCCAGTCCGAAGACAGCTTGAGAAGGGAAAAGAAACGCAAGACCGAAGCCTAATGGTCACAGATGAGTAAGTCCTCAGCAACCAGGGTAGCCGAAAGGAAGGGAACCTGCACGCGAAGCTACACAGGCTGACATCCCAAAGAAGGACAGGGATGTCCGTGACACTGCTACAAACAAGCAGTGAAGCGTTCAATCTCGCCCCCCGGGTAAATCTGAACAACTGTCAGGGCCTCTCGCCACTGAAGCATGTGGGACCGACAGAACGTATGCCATACCGCCATTGAAAATACAGGCTATTTTGCCAAAGAGGACGACTCCGGAACCTCGTAACGCACCCAGTAAGGAAAGGAAAAACCGATCACAAATGAGGCAGGATCCATTATCGAGGCACAATCCAGGTCGTGCAAGAGATGGCCTCGAGCCACAATGGCCTCCCGCACCTAATGGGGCACGATGCGGGAAGCCGAAAACCTCCAGAAGCAAGGAACAGAAGTACCAGAGGGATCCCGGGAAGGGGTTGATGCTATATCAAAATCGTATAGGGAGGGAGGGGATAAGAAAACCCCACCCCCCCTGCAACAACAAGCCTCGCTCATAGGGTACCAACACCCAAGCGGGGTCAAATGGAGCCCAAGCCCCCCAAGTCAACCCCCTCCCTTGCCTCGGGAACTTCCACATTAGGACCCGGGGTCGAGTCGTCCTGCAAACCCTGTGCCTCAAGAGATAAGGCAGAGTCCACCGGAAAAGTTGGAACAAACAGGGCCCACTGGTCACACCCAGAAGCACCGGCTGGAGAAAAAGGCTCGAATGCCTCCGTCATCACACCAGAAGGAGCATCCCCTGAAACTGCCCGAATCTCACCACCAACTAAACCCTGCCCTGACTCTGAAACCCTTAAACACTTCAGAACTGGGTGCAGAGGGTCGAAGAACAGCAGGGGAAGGACAAGGGAGGCATGGACGAAACAAAGTTGAGGCGATAACAACCCCAAGTTCGAATCCCTTTATGCAAAACTGGGCAGGCTCGGGGCATCCGGGTTAGTAACCAACCCAGCGCACTGCAGCAACCTAAAACATGCATGCAACGCCAAAGCTGCCTGCACCCGAGTATTAAGATCAGTGGATTGGATGAACTGGAGTACAAGCAAGGAACACCACTCGCAGGACTCCGGGTCAAAGGTGTCACGGACCCAACAGGCAGCATGAGGGAGGCACAAATTGGTGATTGTCATCCTGAGACAAGGGGACAGAGCAACCCCCAAACTCTCACGAAGTGAGATGGGACCCAAAGGATGCATCCATCGGACCACGGAGCCCTAAAGGGGGTTTCCAGGGCCCTTACATGCTCTGCTAAGGGAAGCCCAGGCAAGATACTGATAACTGGCACCCCAAACTATCCAGCGAACTACTAACAGTTGAACCCTTGGGAGGTGTACACTCACAGGGACCTAGTAGGACCACCAATTTATATAGAAGGGGTACCAACACCAAGGGGCAGACCCCCACCAGGCAGGAAACAAAAATAAAAGAAAACCCCTGCATGAGGGACAACGACCCGGTGAAAACTAGCTGCACAGTACCTTGCGCCCCTACCAGTGACAAAACAAGTGGTGCAAGAAACACCCCAGCTGACACCAAGGCAATTAAGCAATTACCGAGAAGCAAAAGATTCTACAGAGGCAGACCCCAAGCGACTTGTGGAAGATAACCCCAAGCCACAAGGGCAATACCTACTGGGCACCTAGGGAAAGGAACCCTAGGCATATGCAGCCCCGAGTACTTGTGAAATTACTCCTGGTTCACACACCACCACAGAACAGGACCACACCACAAGGCACAGCACTGGAAATGACTTGAGCTCGATCAGGGCATTAGTCAATGGAGTTCAGCCTACCGGGGACCATGAACCAGAACCTGGCCCCCTCAGAGAGGTACAGGGAGGAATGGCCCTGGCAAACACCCCATGGTTGGGGGTTTTCCTTATCTGCCATCCAATGGGGTTAGGCACCCAGAAAAGTAGGCATAACAAAACAGACCCCACATGGTAAGAAAACTGCAACCAAAAACCGGAGAGGCAAAACACCCACCAGCCCCAAGATAACAAGGGAAACAAGCAAACATCACACTTTGCCGTCGCACCACTCGTAAGCACAGCCATCCCCTCCCCGAGAGGGTGATGGGGGAGCCCCGGACCCCTTGTGCTGGCTACCTAGCAATCCAGTTCGGAAGCTAAGCATCCAAACAATGAGAAAAAAAAAACATCAGCAGGAGGGAGGGAGGGAGGGTGACTGGGAGCCTCCAGGGATCACTGAGAACTTTTCGACCTCCAAAAGCACTGCGCCTGAATATTGACCCAAGAAATGGCAAACACGGCAGCCAAAGCAGCAAACTTCCTAACGTCATGGCCGTGCGGACAGATAGCAGGCTGGCTAGACTTAACCACCATGCTGTACGGCCATAATAAAGGACAATTCTGTGGTGAGCCGAAAATAAATTCTGCACAAAAAATTATTTTCTCTTGTTAAATTGTAGCCTCTGATCACGGCAAAATAAAATTAAATATTGTACGTGACATACTATAGTCATGATGGAGCTGAGAAGTTGAGCAAATAATGGGCGCTGAGCGATAAAGCTCTCAGGGTCACTAGCAGACGCCACCTCACTCCCTCTTTCACCAACACCTCTCTCGGCAACATTCCTTCTCCCAACATACTCCTTTTGCTGTTATTACACTATATACACACACATCATATACAGTATAAGAATCTACATTTGTTTTCAACATAGCGAACCACTAAGCTGGTATGCTGAGTCCAGACAATAACAGGCTGCCACACAGAATCAGTAGACGACGCTACCTCCCTCCCTCACCAAGATTACTCCTCCCACCATACTGCGAACAGGGCTAATTATCACCACAATCCTGCTATTATCAGAATCCTGGTCACTAAATCCTGTAAATTAATCATTTTCCACAAGTTTATTCTGTAAAGGAACATGAGAATTCATTTCAACATTCTAAGATGGACCAAACAATGGTAGGGTGCTGTGGCTACCTGCATAGTGCTTTGAACATCTTGAACAGAACATGAGAACATAAGAATAACGGTAACTGCAGAAGGCCTATTGGCCCATATGAGGCAGCTCCTATTTATAACCTCCCACTCATATACATGTCCAACCTATCCCACAACAGCATTGTGTTCACTGATATCTGGAAATTGTACACAGTCTTTATCACAGTCAGGCTCCTCTCTAATACTATCATGGCTAAATAATACCAGTTACATATATATTTTTACAATTTTAGGCGATGCTGTGGTCACAAGCTGAACAGCGATGCTGTTGCCTCATGCTGTACTCACCTAATTGTACTCACCTAATTGTGCTTGCGGGGGTCGAGCTCTGGCTCTATGGTCCCGCCTCTCAACCGTCAATCAACAGGTGTACAGGTTCCTGAGCCTATTGGGCTCTATCATATCTACACTTGAAACTGTGTATGGAGTCAGCTTCCACCACATCACTGCCTAATGCATTCCATTTGTCAACCACTCTGACACTAAAAATGTTCTTTCTAATATCTCTGTGGCTTATTTGGGCACTCAGTTTCCACCTGTGTCCCCTAGTGTGTGTGCCCCTTGTGTTAAATAGCCTGTCTTTATCTACCCTATCAATTCCCTTGGGAATCTTGAATGTGGTGATCATGTCCTCCCTAACTCTTGTGTCTTCCAGCGAAGTGAGGTTTAATTCCGTACCTCTCCTCGTAGCTCATACCTCTCAGCTCGGGTACTAGTCTGGTGGCAAACTGAGTGCCAACCTTGGTTGCTAACTCAGTACTGAGGCTCTCACACTTAAGAACGATTTTCTTTAAAAATGGGGTCTGTTTAAAGGAGTCCTGAGACACAGGATGTGAGCCTCGTATACCCGCAGAACTTTTGAATCGCTCCCTATACCTAAGAGCGCCACTCTGCGCACCCCCGATCTAACCCCCAATCTGGTGCTCTGCGTACCCTCAATCTAATGCCTCAAGGCACTCTGCACAGTGCGGTGGTTAACCCTTAAATTGCACAACACTTTATATGACATGTTGAGTAATTGACGCACGACTGCGCAATATGACGTTTTGGAGTACTAACCGCTATTTAAACTGAAGTTTAAATAAAAATAATATAACTCCATAAAAAATATGGAGTACTATTTAAACGGCCCACAGATACAAGGGGTTCACATCACCTTCTGCAGGGCTCTTGTAAACAGACGCCATTTAAAAAAAAATTGTCGGCAACATTCCCGGGTGTGGGGGCCTCAGTACTGAGTGAGCCACCAGGGCTGGCACAAGCAGCATGAGCTCACAACACTGCTGTTCAGCTTGTGACCACAGCTTCACCTAAAAATGTCAAAAAACCAGCGTTGAATGTAATGAAACGCCATTTTCTGGGTGAGCCCCGGAGGCTCCCTGGAGCTTATCGGGCTAATGTATGTTATGTTAGACCGGGACATTAGCTAAGGAGTTCAGACCTACCAGGGACCAGCGCCAGAACCTGGCCCCTTCAGAGAGGTTTCAGGGAGCAATGGCCCTGGAAAACCCCATATGGTTGGGGGTTTTCCTTATCTGCCATCGACCGGGGTTAGGCACCCAGAAAGGTAGGCGTAACAAAACAAACCCCACATGGTAAGAAACTACAACAAAAACCGAACAGAGAGGTAGAAAACTCCCTACAATCCCAAGGAAACAAGCAAACAAGCAAACATCACACTTTACTGCCGCGCCGATCGTCCGCGCAGCCCTCCCCACCCCGGGAGGGGAAGGGGGGAGCCCCGGACCTACCGCGCCGGCTGCCAAGCTCCAGTTCGGAAGCTAAGCTTCAACCAACGCGAAAAAAACGCCGACCGGTGGGAGGGAGGGTTTCCAGGGAGCCTCCGGGGCTCACCCAGAAAATGGCGTTTCATTACATTCAACGCTGGTTTTCTGTGGGGAGCCCCTACGGCTCCCTGGAGCTTCATACCCAAAGAGAAGGAAAAGAAAGGGCTAACCCGGGAGGCGGCCGCCACAAACTCTGCAACGCAAAGCCAAGACAACCGGCCACAAACCTGCGACCCAAGGCAACAAGAACGCCCAAGAACAGACGCACATATGGATGGGCGGCCAAAAACCTGTGCGACCCACAATTCCCTGCGCCCGAAATGAGCCCGAGACGTCACCAACACAGCAGCAATTGCTGCAAACGTCTGAACAGCACGGGCGCAAAGACAGACCGCAGGAAGAAGGAAAACACTGCGGACGACCCGGGAGACCCGAGCCCTGAAAACAGGGAACGAAGGAACCGGATCAACCACAGCGCATCCCCAGGCACGGCACGCCGGCAACAGCAAAAAGCACAACTGGACAACACAGGACGCACCCCCCGGCCAAACCAAACAAGTACCAAAACCCCAAGAACCCCTCCGGAAAGCAGCCGTCTCGACCGTCGCCAGGACAGAGAAAGGCTGCACACCAATAAAGCTACCACCAGTACCAAAGAGGAGGAAACTGAAACCGAAGGGGCTACCACAAACTGAGGGGAAGAGAAGAAGGCACCCTGAACAAGGACCAGGATGGCTCAGGCGACTCATGAGCAGGCCGGAGGGGAAACAAAACGCGAGAAAACGTAATAAACGTCATACAGTCTCCAAGACGAAGCTCGCAGGTGGGACACCGTCAACAAAGCCACCTGAACACCATAGAGATGGCGATACCTGCGTCAAAATACCAGACGCGAAGAGCCAAAGAGAAGGCCGAACCAGTCACGGACAGGACCGATTCGGCCTGCTGAAAGAGGCGAAGCCTCAGGAAAAACGCCCCGGGTACGGACACCTATCAAGCAGCGTCTGAAAAGAAGGCCGGGCCGGCCACCGTGGAACCATAAGGACTGTTCTCGTGGGAATGGGCTGCAACCGAGCCAGAACCCGAAGCAACAGCTGGACCGGGAGAAGAGGTACAGGTACCCCCCACCTCGACCAGGCCTGCCTAAAGCCTCCACCGTGAAGTCCTCGCAGGTGGGAAGGGCGCCACAAAACGGGCGACGCCTAGACCACGCCGACCCGAAGACGTCCATGGCCAGGAGTCCATAAGCCCAACAGAGCCAACAAAACGAATTGGCGACGACTGGCCAACCCACGAAGAGGAATGAACCGAGACAGCTGTCCACCAGGACGCAGGACACACCCCGGACACGAACCACACGGTTAACCAAACCCCCTGTGGTTCCGGCAAGAACCACCAGAGAACAGTCCAAACAGAGCTGAATGGTAGAGTACCTAGTGACCCAAACCCTCCGAAGCGCAAAGCAGACAGCCATGAACACCTGAACCGGGCTGTGAGCCCGACGGACAGACAGACTCCATCAACCTCGGCCGACCTGGTGAGCACTGGTCACAAAGCCCCAGCCGAGAGACGACCCGTCCGTGAACACATCGAGCGAAGGCTCGGGGAGCTGCCAAGGCACGGAACCCCGAAAACCCCAAAGAGGAAGCTGGTGACGCAGCACCAACACCAGATCCCCAGAGGAACCCAAGGAATGCAAGAGGCGGAAGTGGAGTCTCCGTAGGAACCAACCGACGCCGGAGCCAAACCCGACTCCGCGGGCAGACAAGCACGCCGAAGTGCAAACTCCCGCACAACCGCCCAAGCAACCGCTGAGCAACCCGGGACCCCCTCCTGAACAGCCAAAGGCGGGACCACAGCCACAGTAACACTTCTGGAGGGAAGACAATGAGGGGCCCAAGAGCCTGAAACAAGGCCCAGGTCCGAACCCGGGACGGAAACAGAAGGTAAAACCTCCAGATCACCAGGAAACCAAACCCAGCGATCTGGAAAGAACCATCCCCTGGCGAGCAGACAAGCGGACTGACTGGGAGCCCACTCCAGCCAGTCGTCGAGGTAGGCCAGACACCGAATCTCAGACGCAGACAGGGCACTAAGATCCGGTAAAGATGCAAAGAGTATACAAAGTGCCCTTCACAAAATAGGGAATGCAATAAAAACAGCAAACCTGAAGCCCCACCACCAAAGCATTGTATGACAATCATATTAAGACATATTATGACATATGACAATCATTATATGACAATATGACAATTATAATCAAAGCATTATATGACAAAGAGTGCTGGGAAGACAGGACACCACGAGAGTAGCTCTCGTCCTGTAACTACACTTAGGTAAGTACACATAGGTAATTACCAACCGTGCTAGCCCCAGAAAAACTGGAGAGGAACGTGCCAAGAAGTGACCTGGAGGTCCAGGTCCACCATCCATGCACCCGGCCCTAACAGAATCCGAACAGGAGACAACAGTCCTCCGAGCAGGGCAGAGGATCCAGGGTGCATACGGAAGTAGTCCAGAAGAACTGCAGACTGGAAAAGCTCATGACTGCAAAGAGCAGACGGGAAAAGCTCATGACTGCAAAGAGCAGACGGGAAGCCCAGAAGGATGGGGCGGATCGACCACGCCCCACGCACCCACGAAGAGGAAATGACGAAGCGCAGGGAAGAAGCCCACCCCGCCAGCTCTGAACCCCCCCCCCAAGGGGGAGAAGCCGTCCTCCGACGCCAGCAGAGGCCGGAAGACAACCCAAAGCGCCCACCAACAGCGGGACCAAGCGAGAGGCAACAGAGCAAGCTGCTCCCCCAGCGCCCAGTCAACAGAGAAGGGAACAGAACCCCTACAGAAAGAAAAAGTACACTACCGAAGTCATGAGGAGAGACTACGGGAATGAAACCACACTTCGCTGGAAGAGGAAGTGAGGGGAGACCTGATCACCACATACAAGATACCCAAGGGAATCGACAGGGTTGAGAAGGACAGGCTATGTAACACAAGGGGCACACGCACTAGGGGACACAGGTGGAAACTGAGTACCCAAAAGAGCCACAGATAGAATTAAAGTTTTTTTTTTTTTTTTTTTTTGAGTGTCAGAATGGGAACGGGAAAGCACTAAGAAGTAATGTGGCGACTCCTCACACAAGTAACGAGGCTGACCCCCATACAATGTCACATGTAGACATGACAGAGCCCAAGAGGCACAGGAACCGATACACCTATACAGGATACAGGATACGATACATACAGGATACTATATCGTATACAGGATACGATACAAAGATGCGAGAAACAACTACACGGCAGTGAGGAGAGAGGCAGAAAGAAATTTTGAAAAAGGGATTGCGGACAAATGTAAAACAGAACCAGGTCTATTCTATAAATTCATAAACAACAAATTGCAGGTAAAGGATAATATTCAGAGGTTGAAAATGGGAAATAGATTCACGGAAGATGAAAAGGAAATGTGTGAAACACTAAACGAAAAGTTCCAAAGTGTGTTTGTACAAAATGAAATCTTTAGGGAACCAGATACAATAAGAATTCCAGAGAACAACATAGAACACATAGAGGTGTCTAGAGACGAAGTGGAAAAAATGCTCAAGGAGCTCGGTAAGAACAAAGCAGCTGGCCCAGATGGCGTTTCACCATGGGTTCTGAGAGAATGTGCATCTGAGCTCAGCATTCCACTTCACCTGATCTTTCAGGCATCCCTGTGTACAGGAATCGTAGCAGACGGGTGGAAACAGGCTAACATAGTTCCAATCTACAAAAGTGGCAGCAGGGAAGACCCCCCTCAATTATAGACCTGTATCATTGACAAGTGTAATAGTGAAAGTATTGGAAAAACTAATCAAAACTAAATGGGTAGAACACCTAGAGAGAAATGATATAATATCAGACAGACAGTATGGTTTTCGATCTGGAAGATCCTGTGTATCGAATTTACTCAGTTTCTATGATCGAGCCACAGAGATATTACAGGAAAGAGATGGTTGGGTTGACTGCATCTATCTGGACCTAAAAAAGTCTTTCGACAGAGTTCCACATAAGAGGTTGTTCTGGAAACTGGAAAATATTGGAGGGGTGACAGGTAAGCTTCTATCATGGATGAAAAATTTTCTGACATAGAAAAATGAGGGCAGTAATCAGAGGCAATGTATCAGAATGGAGAAATGTCACAAGTGGAGTACCACAGGGTTCAGTTCTTGCACCAGTGATGTTTATTGTGTACATAAATGATCTACCAGTTGGTATACAGAATTATATGAACATGTTTGCTGATGATGCTAAGATAATAGGAAGGATAAGAAATTTAGATGACTGTCATGCCCTTCAAAAAGACCTGGACAAAATAAGTATATGGAGCACCACTTGGCAAATGGAATTTAATGTTAATAAATGTCATGTTATGGAATGTGGAATAGGAGAACATAGACCCCACACAACCTATATATTATGTGAGAAATCTTTAAAGAATTCTGATAAAGAAAGAGATCTAGGAGTGGTTCTAGATAGAAAACTATCACCTGAGGACCACATAAAGAATATTGTGCAAGGAGCCTATGCTATGCTTTCTAACTTCAGAATTGCATTTAAATACATGGATGGTGATATACTAAAGAAATTGTTCATGACTTTTGTTAGGCCAAAGCTAGAATATGCAGCTGTTGTGTGGTGCCCATATCTTAAGAAGCACATCAACAAACTGGAAAAGGTGCAAAGACATGCTACTAAGTGGCTCCCAGAACTGAAGGGCAAGAGCTACGAGGAGAGGTTAGAAGCATTAAATATGCCAAAACTAGAAGACAGAAGAAAAAGAGGTGATATGATCACTACATACAAAATAGTAACAGGAATTGACAAAATCGACAGGGAAGACTTCCTGAGACCTGGAACTTCAAGAACAAGAGGTCATAGATTTAAACTAGCTAAACACAGATGCCGAAGAAATATAAGAAAATTCACCTTCGCAAATAGAGTGGTAGACGGTTGGAACAAGTTAAGTGAGAAGGTGGTGGAGGCCAAGACCGTCAGTAATTTCAAAGCGTTATATGACAAAGAGTGCTGGGAAGACGGGACACCACGAGCGTAGCTCTCATCCTGTAACTACACTTAGGTAATTACTTAGGTAATTACCTGTTGACGGACGGTTGAGAGGCAGGACCAAGGAGCCAGAGCTCAACCCCCACAAGCACAACTAGGTGAGGACATATATTGTAAAAGCACAAGCCGCCGACTAGTGGCAGAGAGCACTACGCTGGCCAGGCAAAGAAGGCACAAAACTGCATCAAAAGGCCCACCTCGACAGCAAAACCACAAAGTCCCAGCACAACCACAACATGTGCCAAGACCCAAAAAGCTCAGTCTGCAAGCCAGGAAGACCCCGGAACCCCAAAAGGCAGAACCGGGTCACACGAGGAAACAAAGTCCCCTGAACCCACAAAAGGGGGCCCAAGAGGAAGAAACCTCCAGAACGAAACCAAGGAACCCAAAGGAACCCAGAATCGAACCAGGGGGAGCCCAAACCACCACATTTGCCGGCGGAGAACACCACTAAAAGGCAAAGCACAGACCCCAGCAGAACGCCCTGGGAAAACGGTCCCAACCGACCGAAAACCGAGGGGCAAGGTGTGGGAGCAAGCATACCAGCCAGGGGCACTGAGCCTAAACCCAGAGGCTCAGACCCAAAATCAACACCCAAACGTTCCCAGAGGAACAGGCAACGGCAAGAAAACGCCAGAAAAACAAAGAAACGACAACAGGAGAACAAAAACCCTGCAAATTTTTCGAAAACTCACCAGAGACGCTCGCTCGCACACCCAGACGCATGTAAACAAACCGCAACGCCGCCCTGGTGGCCACGCCGGGAAACCGGCAGACGAAAATGGCCGCCAGCAGGGGCTGTGACTGACGCTTAATACACAAAAACACGCCAGCAAATGTGGGAAGCTAGCAGACTGGAAGGGCGAAAAACGACGCCCAACAGCAGAAAAACCCCTGAAGGGGCAAAACCGCCCCAGAACTGCTAGCAGGCAACCCCCACAGCCCCGGGAACCAACAACAGAGGCCCCGGGGCAGAGCCGTCCTCCAAGCCCTCCGCCCTTAAAGAAAAGCAAGAGCCCATGGGAAAGGCAACAAGAAAGGGCCGCTGGTAAGACCCAGAAGCCTTGGCAGGAGGCACAGGCTCAAACCTCCGTCCCCAACCCGAACGGGGCATCCCCCGAAAACCGCCCGAGTCTCTGCCGCAACTAAACCCCGCCCCGACCCCGAAACACGCAGACGGTCCGGAGCCGGGAACATGGAGAGAAAGGGGCGAGCAGCACCTAACCAAACGGGGCGGCCACGGGGCATTCGAGTGGGAAACTAACCTAGCATGTTGCAGCAACCTAACCTAGCTTGCAACACGGATGCCGCCTGTACTCTGAACAGTAATAACATCAGGAGAGTACTGGAGAACAAGCAGAGAATCACTCGCAAGACTCCGGGTCAAGGTGTCAGTGACCCAACAGGCAGCATGACGGAGGTAAAAATGGCGACTGTCACCCGGAGACAAGGGAACAGCAACCAACGATCCCGTTCAAGACGGGTTGGAACCTGGAAGACACATACAATGGTCCCCCGAGCCCAGACAGGGGTTTCCAGGGCCCGTAGGGTAACAACTACGGGAAGCCCGGGCAAGGTGTTGCTAACCGGTTAAGAAACCCAAACATAACAAGAGGGTAGATTATAGCACTGAAAACCCCTGAGACGTGTACAAGCACGGGGGCCTAGCAGAGGGCCGCCAAACACTACCAGTGGAACTATAACCACCTTAGGCAGACCCCCACCAGGCAAGAAAATGAAAAACAAAAGAAAAACCCCGCAAAAGTACACCGTCTCCAGAGGCAACAGAAACCGGCCGCCGCTTAGGTGGCAGGCTGCGCAATACCTTGACGCCCTAACCAGCACAATACCAATCCCTACCCAGGGCCAAACAAGGGCCCCAAGCCCCAGCTGGCCCCAAGGGCGAGGCAAATGCCGAGCAGCAAGAACCTCTACGGGAATGGTTCCCGAACGCCCCAGGGAAGATAACCCTGTTACGCAAGGGCAGTACTCACAGGGCGCTTAGGGAAGTCAGCCACTAAGCACATGCAGCCCCGGCACTGATGAAGTACTCCTGGCCACCGCACACCACAACACACGGCAGTGAACGCCACACAAGGCAAACACCGCCTAGGAAACTGAGGCCAGAGAAGCATCAATCCCGGTTGACATTAGCGAACGAACTGGAGCTTGGCAGCCGGCGCGGTAGGTCCGGGGCTCCCCCCTCCCCCTCCCGGGGTGGGGAGGGCTGCGCGGACGATCGGCGCGGCAGTAAAGTATGATGTTTGCTTGTTTGCTTGTTTCCTTGGGATTGTAGGGAGTTTTCTACCTCTCTGTTCGGTTTTTGTTGTAGTTTCTTACCATGTGGGGTTTGTTTTGTTACGCCTACCTTTCTGGGTGCCTAACCCCGGTCGATGGCAGATAAGGAAAACCCTCAACCATATGGGGTTTTCCAGGGCCATTGCTCCCTGAAACCTCTCTGAAGGGGCCAGGTTCTGGCGCTGGTCCCTGGTAGGTCTGAACTCCTTAGCTAATGTCCCGGTCTAACATAACATACATTAGCCCGATAAGCTCCAGGGAGCCGTAGGGGCTCCCCACAGAAATATATGTAACTGGTATTATTTAGCAATGATAGTATTACAGAAGACCCCTGACTGTGATAAAAATTACTAGGATTCTGACAATAGCAGGATTGGTGTGATAATTTGTGCTGTGCTGTGAGATGAGTAATGTTGCGGGTGGGAGGGTTGAAGCATCGACTGCCGAATCTGTGTGGCCACCTGTTGCTGTCTGCACTTACTATACCAGCATAGTGGTTTGCTATGGTGAACAAAACATGCAGATACTTATATATAATGTCTGTATATAGTGAATAAAAGCAAAAACAGTATAGTGGGAGGAGAATTTTGGTGAAGGAGTGAGTGGCAGCCAGTGGCTGGCTGGTGTGCCGGCCACTCCTTGCTGCTTTTTGACTCAGCATACCAACTTAGTGGTTTGTTATGGTAAAACACACATGTAGATACAGTATCGACTATTTAACAGTCTCTTATTTACCAATCTGCCGGTTCCATTGACCGGTTTGGGAGATCCGGTATCTGGAACCTCATATACCGGTCTGGCGGTCGATATTGGGTTTGTTTCGGTATCGGCGGGCCCTCACATGGGAACGGGCCATCAACCTTGAAGGTATTGAGGGAGGGATGGGAGGTAGTGATTGATGGAAGGAGGCATTGAGGGGGAGAGGCAGGGAGGGATAGAAGCAGTGAGGGAGGGAGAGTGTTGGTACATCTAAGCTTGTATGGTGAGTAAAGGCACAGAGATGTAGCTACTCACACAGTCAGCTGGTGGCGGCCGCCCTCACGGCCAGAAGCACTAATATTTCTCCTACAACAATACTGTTTGTGGTGTTATTACGCTATATACACACATTATATATAAATATCTACCTGTTTTATTCACCATACTTGTACAAGTAAACTGGTATGGTGCCCAAAGACCATCGTGGTCATCAGTAAACAACATGATAAGTCCTGCAGACGACGCTCCACCCTCACCAAAATGGCGGCTCCCAACCTCCTACTCTCGCTGTTATCTCACACTATACACACGTTATATATAAGTATCTACATTTGTGTTCACCATAGCGAACCACTAAGCTGGTATGGTGAGTGCAGTCAATAAAAGGTGGCCACACACACTCAAAAGACAACGCCACCATCCTCCCTCCCACAGCATTATTCCTCCCTCCGTGGCGCACAGCGCCAAATATCACCACAATCCTGTTATTATCAGAACCCTGGTCAGTTTTATCACAGTCAGGGGTCTTCTGTAATAATATCATTGCTACATAATAGCATGAACAAGTCTATTATGGCATTTTTAGGCGATGCTGTAGTCACAAGCTGAACAGCAGTGCTGTGAGCTCATGCTGCGTGCGTCAGGCTTGGTAGCTGACTCAATACTGAGGCCCCTAACACCCGGGAGTTTGGCCCACGATTTTTTTTTAAAATGGCGTCTGTTTACAAGAGCCCTGATGAAGGTGTGGTGAACCCTGTGTATCCGCGGGCCGTTTAAATCTTGCGTAGTACTCCAAAGCATCACATGATGCGATGCACAATTTACTGCAAGTTGGTCAAAGCATCATATGATGCGATGCGCAATTGAAGGGTTATGGAAACTTCAGTCTGTGCACATTGCTTTTAGGAAACTTATTTATTTGTTATTACATAATTACTAGTACTTATTTCATTTGTTTTTGGCAATGATTAATTGTTCTAAAATTAATAGTAATTCCTGTAACCAGGTGGTCCCTCCCGACGCTCCCCTCCCACCCTCCCGACACCACCCACCCACCCCACCACCTCCTTCACCATGCATCTATAGAGCCACAGGCAGACGGGATTAATACAGTACGAATTTTTATCCGGCCAAACCAGCTTTTATCCAGTTCCTGTGGCCATTTTAGCCGGATATTGAGAAAACTTTATCCGGTCACAATTTTGGCCGTATAAGGGCGTTTTCCGGATGTTCGAATCCCGGATAATCACGGGGTTACAGTATATACATACACACACTGTATATACCCATGTACATGTGTGTTCCCCATAGCGAACCACGAAGTTAGTATGGCGAGCAAAACAAGAGTGGCTGCCACACAGAGAGGGTACCTGAATTCTCTCCCTCCCTCGCCACAATTCTTCCTTCCACAATACTACGCTCAATGCTAATTATAATCACAATCCTGATCACAAATTCCTGTAAATGAATAATTGACCACAAGTTTATTTTGAAAAGGAACCTAAAAAGTCGTTTGAAGATTCCTAGATGGACGAAATAATGCTGTGGTGCTGTGGCTAGTGCTGTGAACATCGTGAACAGCATTGAATCACTGATATTTGAACATTGTACCCAGTCATTATCACACTCAGGCTCTTCTATAATACTATCATGGCTAAATAATACAAGTTATATATATATATTATGACATTATTAGGCGATGCTGTGGTCACACGCTGAACAGCAGTGCTGTGCGCTCATGCTACGAGCACCAGCCTTGGTTGCTCACTCACTACTGAGGCTCCCACACCTGAGAATGTGGACCACGATTTTTTTTAAAGATGGCGTCTGTTTACAAGAGCCCTGAGGAAGCTGATGTGAACCCCATGTAGCCGCGGGAGTTTTGAATGGAACGTGAAAAATACAAATACCCGGAGGCACGTTGCGCACCTGAAGCCTGGGCCTGCAGGCGCATTGCGCAGTTAAAGGGTTAAAGAGTTTGCAGAGGCTGAGGGATACCTACTGCAACAAGATTTTAATTGTGATGAAACAGGACTGTTCTGGAAAAGATTGCCTAAGAGGACATACATTACCAAGGAGGAAAAATCCTTGCCCAGACACAAGCCTATAAAAGATAGGGTTACGCTTGTGCTGTGTTCAAATGCAAGTGGCGATTTGAAAATTAAACCCTTGCTAGTGTATTATTCTGAAAATCCAAGGGTTTCAAACAGTATAAAGTGCAGAAACACCAAATGTGTGAGATGTGGAAGGCTAACAAAAGGGCACAGAGTGACTAAGATTTTTTTTCGGAGTGGGTGAATGAAGTGGTGTGCCCTACCATAGGAAAATATCTGCAGGAGAAAGGTTTGCCACTCAAGGCCCTGTTTCTCCTCGACACTGCTCCTGCTCATCCTCCAGGATTGGAAGATGAATTGATGCACAGATGCAGTAAATTTCTCACAATAAAGTTCCTTCCTCCTAACACCACCACTCTAATTCAGCCTGTGGACCAGAAAATCATAGCGAATTTTAAGAAACTGTATAAAAGGGCACTTTTCCGGAAATGTTTTGAAGTGACTGAAGCCACAAACCTCACTCTCAAAGAGTTCTGGAAAGACCATTTTAACATTTGTAGTTCTTTAAAACTCGTTGACAAAGCCTGGCAAGAAGTGACTCAAAGAACCCTGATCTCTGGCTGGAGAAAATTGTGGCCTGAATGTGTGACAGAACTAGACTTTGAGGGGTTTGAGCCTGTAAATGATGCGCCTATTGTTCAGGAAATTGTTACTCTGGGCCAGCAAATGGGCTTGGAATTGAACGATGATGATGTGGAGGAGTTAGTGGAAGAACACAATGAAGAACTGACCACCGAAGAACTCCAAGCCCTTCAAACGGAACAGCAAGAAGACTCAGCCGAGGATGTTTCTCCAGTGGAGGAGGATGAGGCAGTAGCGAATGTCCTTTCTGCAGAAATTAAGAAGGTGTGTCAGATGTGGGAAGAGATGCAAACTTTTATTGAAAAGACTCACCCAGAGAAAGCTGTAATAGGCCTTAATCTTTTCAATGACAATGTGATGCCTTACTACAGAGACAGCTTGCGAAGAAGGGAAAAACAAGCTTCCATGGACAGATTTGAGAAAATCGAGCAGTGAGCCACAACCAGGACCTAGTGGTATGCAGGCAAAACGTGCCAGGGAGTGCACACCAGAAAGGTCCTCACTGCCTGATGTTATAATGGAAGGGGACTTCCCTTCCAAACAGTAACACCTCTCCTCCTCCCACCTCCTCACCATACCTGGTTGATACCTGGTTGATGGGGTTCTGGGAGTTCATCTACTCCCCAAGCCCGGCCCGAGGCCAGGCTTGACTTGTGAGAGTTTGGTCCACTAGGCTGTTGCTTGGAGCGGCCCGCAGGCCCACATACCCACCACAGCCCGGTTGGTCTGGCACTCCTTGGAGGAATAAATCTAGTTTCCTCTTGAAAATGTCCACGGTTGTTCCGGCAATATTTCTTATGCTTGCTGGGAGGACGTTGAACAACCGCGGACCTCTGATGTTTATACAGTGTTCTCTGATTGTGCCTATGGCACCTCTGCTCTTCACTGGTTCTATTCTACATTTTCTTCCATATCGTTCACTCCAGTACGTTGTTATTTTTCTGTGTAGATTTGGTACTTGGCCCTCCAGTATCTTCCAGGTGTATATTATTTGATATCTCTCTCGTCTTCTTTCTAGTGAGTACATTTGGAGGGCTTTGAGACGATCCCAATAATTTAGGTGCTTTATTGCGTCTATGCGTGCCGTATATGTTCTCTGTATTCTCTCTATTTCAGCAATCTCTCCTGCTCTGAAGGGGGAAGTGAGTACTGAGCAGTACTCAAGACGGGACAACACAAGTGCCTTGAAGAGTACAACCACTGTGATGGGATCCCTGGATTTGAAAGTTCTCGTAATCCATCCTATCATTTTTCTGGCTGTCGCAATATTTGCTTGGTTATGATCCTTAAACGTTAGGTCATCAGTCATTATTATTCCCAAATCCTTTACATGCTGTTTTCCTACTATGGGTACATTTGATTGTGTTTTGTACTCTGTATTATGTTTAAGGTCCTCATTTTTACCGTACCTGAGTACCTGGAATTTATCACTGTTAAACATCATGTTATTTTCTGATGCCCAGTCGAAAACTTTATTAATATCAGCTTGAAGTTTTTCAATGTCTTCAGCCAAGGTAATTTTCATACTGATTTTTGTGTCATCTGCAAAGGATGATACGAAGCTGTGACTTGTATTTTTGTCTATATCTGATATGGGAATAAGGAAAAGCAGCGGTGCAAGGACTGTACCCTGAGGTACAGAGCTTTTAACTGCACTTGGACTAGATTTTATATGGTTGACCGTTACTCGCTGAGTCCTGTTTGACAGAAAACTGAGTATCCTACGTCCTACTTTACCGGTTATTCCCATTGACTTCATTTTGTGTGCTATCACGCCATGGTCACATTTATCGAAAGCCTTTGCGAAGTCCGTGTATATCACATCAGCATTCTGATTTTCTTCTAATGCCTCAGTGAGTTTGTCGTAGTGCTCAAGTAGCTGTGAGAGGCACGATCTTCCCGCTCGAAATCCATGTTGGCCTGGGTTGTGAAGGTCATTGGTCTCCATGAAATTGGTGACCTGACTCCTAATCACTTTCTCAAATACTTTTATGATGTGCGATGTTAGTGCAACTGGTCTATAATTCTTTGCCAATGCTTTGCTCCCTCCCTTGTGTAGAGGGGCTATGTCTGCTACTTTAAGTGCATCTGGTATCTCCCCCGTGTCCAAGCTCTTCCTCCACACTATACCGAGTGCCTGTGCTACCGGCACTTTGCATTTCTTTATAAATATTGAATTCCATGAGTCTGGACCTGGGGCCGAGTGCATGGGCATGTTTTCAATTTCTCTTTCAAAATTTAGTGCGCTCATGTTTATATCAGTTATATTTACAGGGGTTTGAATATCCCGCATAAAGAAATTGTCTGGATCTTCCACCTTCATGTTGTTTATTGGAGTGCTAAACATGTCCTCATACTGCTTTTTTAGGATTTCAATAACTTCTTTGTCATCCTCCATGTATGAACCTTCACTTGCACGAATAGGTCCAATACTAGCAGTGGTTTTTGCTTTTGATTTTGATAAGGAGCCGCCCCGCACCAACATCCCG